>NC_068441.1:11919901-12219901 GCF_023373465.1 Oncorhynchus keta
TTTAAAAACGTCTGTAAAACCACAATGAGGACATCGGCCTATCAAGTAAGTTTTCATAATTCATTGGGTACAGAGCAATAAAAAACATCAGAGTATCATGACACAAGGCGAGACCCAAATGCAGACACAGGAGGCAGATGGTTGGAGTTTAAGATGTTTAATACATCCAAAGGGAATAGGTAAGAGAATGGTCGTGGACAGGCAGATATAAACAGATCAGAGTCCAGGAGGTACAGAGTGGCAGACAGGCTCGAGGTCAGAATGGTCAGGCAGGCAGGTACAAAGTCCAGAAACAGGCAAGGGTCAAAACCAGGAGGACTAGAAAAAGCAAAGCAGGAAAACGGGAAAAACTGCTGGTAGGCTTGGACATACAAGACGAACTGGCACAGCGAGACAGGAAACACAGGGATAAAAACACTGGCCCAGAGAGACAGGAAACACAGGGATAAATACACTGGGGAAAACAAGCGACACCTGGAGGGGGTGGAGACATTAACGAGGACAGGTGAAACGGATCAGGGTGGGACAAGTAGGCTGAAGTGATGACATTAGTTCATGTTCACATTTACAACATCACATGCACGGGGAATTATGTCTGGAGGGTGAAAATCCCAAAACATTATATTTTGCTCAGAGTATAATTTATATCCCCTCCCCTGTCTGGTATCTTGACTTTCCCTGTGGCACAAAATCTAAAAGGTAAAAATGTCATGTTTTTGGTCATTAATACGGCGACTGAATAATCCCTGTTGTTTCTCGTGATTTGAACTTTTATGTTCCCTAATTCTCTGTTTGAGACGACGAGAGGTTTCACCTACATAACACAGCCCGCATGGACATTTAATCATGTAGATAACATGGGAGGAGGAGCGGGCAATAATGTGGGTGGAGACTGAATTCAGTGGAAATAGGATCTGATGATGACGATGATATAGTGTATTTCTTTCCAAAAAAACAACATATATCCTTTTTCAGGAATGTTGGTTAAATGAGCTTTTATTATTATTAGGGAGATGACTGTGTTTTTTTTCATAATCTAATCTTGGAATGGGGTTGTACAATGACAGACATGTATCCCGTGATGGTTTCATTTCATAGGGACAAATAATCCTGTTTTTTTCGCCAAACAATATAGTGTATGTATAACCGCCTCACCCTGAGAGAAATAAGTAGTACTGCTAGGTTTAACGCAGTCAAATGTAACCCATTTATAAAGAACTGTACAAATTATACATTTGTGACATCAATAAATAAATACCTAAATGAATCAATGCAGTAACATTAGATCTGTATGTAAAGCATTTACATTTGACATTTTAGTAATTTAGCAGATGCTCTCATCCAGAGCGACTCACAGCATTAGTTACATCTTATAAAAGCCTGTCATGTCTAATAATCCAATGGAGCAGCTACAATTCACACTCAATCAGCTTTGAAAAGGCACGTTCCTTTGTCTATAATTGAAAAATGCACCATTGAAACAGTTTTAATGTACAGTGTAGTGCCAATATTTAACCTTCATGCCTTACCCAATCTATTTATTGGCACCTATTCTATTCCTTTCTTTTGAAAGTGTGATGTAGTGCCAGAGAGAGTCTTTAGCATCATTTCTCCATTGGAGATGGGGCTGGACGATGTATCGAATGAATTAGAATGTATGTTTTCGTGTGATATTCCAAATGCCCGTATCACAAGAATGAAGGTGTTTACATTCGTTTTTTCTGTTCGCGTTAATGTCCGCTTGTTCTCATGTTGTCTTTTTGGGATCGTCTCCTTCGCTACTTCTGTGTTGTATCCACCTTCCCATTCTCACACCTATACTGTACCAAGCCCCTCCCCTTGCCACTCACAACGACAAAGATGAGATATCACTTCTTCTGACAAGCGGTTTCATGTCGCTATTTGAGTTTTGGTCCAATAGAATCGATCATATAGACACCAAAACACACGGAGACATTATTTTACTGTAATAGGCGAGAACTTAACTTTTCCCTTTTTAACTCCTCAAATTGTGTCAATGAACATCGGTTCTGTAAAATGAGCGCTCAGTTTGGCGCTCACGCTTTGCCGTACCACAAAATGCTAGCTGCATTTTAGCAAAAGACTGTTAGGTGTGCTGTCTAGTCTGTGTTTTTATAAATGTACAGTACGCATAAATCACAATTATATAAGGAATTGGCAACTGGTTGTCATTCTGAGAAATAAAGTAGTTCACTTGATTTTAACATCTGAACAAAGTGGACAGGCTAGCAAGCTGTTCAAACAGTTGGAGATGGACAGAAGTGTGTGTGTGTGCATAACAATCAGCTGGTCTACCTTGTTAGCTAGCAAATAGATCCAAGTTGGCTCAACTTGAAATATAAAGATTAGCTGGCTACTCAATAGCATGTGGGTTTGTGCTTGAGAGATTGTTTATGAGACTTGTGTTAACTTTCTATATACCTTCAGCAAGCAGTTAGTCATTAGGGAATGTGCCTTATACAGGTATCATTTCACAAGCCCTGAATGTATTAGATTATTGCTGACTATTTGACAAATTTAGTTTTAGAGATTTATTTTAAGGTATATACCGTGAATTGGCCATAACTTTGAAAAATATCGAGATATGATTTTTAGGCCATATCGCCCAGCCCTAATTTGAGATGCACATCACATCTGCATGGTTTCGATGCTGCGAGATCTGACCCGGATGGCTCTCTCATTTCATCTATTTGTTCAGCTTCCCATCATTCCCCTCTCTCTCCTGGGCCTATCACAACCATTTATTTAATGGCTGTTCCTGTCCATGCATGTCGGTGTCATTAACAGACAAATCTTCCATTCAAAGGGAGAGAGACGAAAAGTGAGGAGCTTGTACCTGCTAACGGACCAATTTCATCCCTGGAAGGCTGAGAGTGACGAGAGCTTAGCAGCTAGCAGAGACGTACTCAAGCGGAGCAACTGCCCATGTGTGTCTACATAGAATAACTACAGAAATATTTTACCTTATGTAGACATCCCTGTCAGAGAGGAGTAAGGGATGATGACACTGAGACACTTTTCATCCTTCTTTTTGAACCAGACTAGACAGCATATAGACTTGCTCTTTCAGGATAAATTATGCTCTACACTGAAAATGGCCAGTGTAATTGACTAACGGTGGGATGGGGGGGTGTATTGTACATTTGGACAACCATGGCAAGCATGCTCTCAACCGTGACTGAAGTTCACCCATGACCCATTGCATGGCCTGCCTGAGTTAGACTGTAACCGTCCTCCTGCTTCTCTGAAGTGGACTTTGAGGCCTAAAGGGACAAACTTAGAAGGTCAGAAAATGTGAAGTGCACACAGGCAGAAAAATGAAAAGAGAATGAGACGTAGCACAAAGAATGATCACCTGTTCTGACCTGCCTTTAGCCTCCCCGATGGAGGGAGAATAGGTTACAGTTTAGGTGGCTGTCATGTTAATGTCTGCTCCAGACGGATAGAAGGGACATGCTGTACTGTAGGGGAAATCACCAAATAAAACCTGACAAGAAAGAAATGTCACGTATGTGGCCATGATGATATTTCTCACAATCTTTGGTATAGTTTGATAGTTTGTTCAATGGGTCGGATGTGACATACTGTATGAATTAATCAATGGTGCATTTTGGTTAAACAGTCCAAATCCAAAGTAGAACAATAGTTCTGTACATTTATGTGTCACTAGTTGAAGTGACCCTGTCTATGGATTGTCCAATGTTTTACTTGCAATCTGCAAATACATTGATGATTAGTGATGCTTTGGAGTCATAGTGGACTAATCACCTATTTTCTCTTTAGTCTGAAGATTCACCCTTTTATCGGTTGGTCCAATGGGGTATTGGGCTTTGTGTGACATTAACACATTTAATTGGATGAATATGTGATTCTAAATGTTAAACAATGAAGTGTTAGGGATTTTAATTGGTCCATCTGACCATTTTTTTCTCAAGGTGCAACAGCGCACTGTCTCAGGGTAGTATCTCCTACATAAAGTACAAGTGATAATTGGTGTGAAGCTAAGTGTTGTGACCCAACATTAACCAAGGTTTATACAGTGTTATTACATATTCAACATTTTTCTGTAAATAAATATATATAGTACCAGTCAAAAGTTTGGACACATCTACTCTTCCAGGGTTTTTCTTTATTTTGACAATTTTCTACTTTGTAGAATAAAAGTGAAGACATCAAAACTATGAAATAACACATATGGAATCATGTAGTAACCAATGAAGTGTTAAACAAATCAAAATATATTTTATATTTGAGATTCTTCAAAGTAGACGCCCTTTTGCCTTGATGGCAGCTTTGCACACTCTTGGCATTCTCTCAACCAGCTTCATGAGAGGTCCGAACCTGCAATGGAATTTCAATTAACATTTGTACCATGTTTGTAAAATGTATGTACAGTTTGAAGTCGGAAGTTTACATAAACTTAGGTTGGAGTCATTAAAACTCGTTTTTCTAATTGGCATCAGGTCCGGCTTAGAACAGAAACTATACAGGAACCTCTTTATTGACATCATTTGAGTCAATTGGAGGTGTACCTGTGGATGTATTTCAAGGCCTACCTTCAAACTCAGTGCCTATTTGCTTGACATCATGGGAAAATCAAAAGAAATCAGACAAGACCTCAGAAAACAAATTGTAGACCTCCACACGTCTGGTTCATCCTTGGGAGCAATTTCCAAATGCCTGGAAGGTACCACACTCATCTCTACCAACAATAGTACGCAGGTATAAACACCATGGAACCACGCAGCCGTCATACCACTCAGGAAGGAGACACATTCTGTCTCCTAGAGATGAACGTACTTTGGTGCAAAAAGTGCAAATCAATCCCAGAACAACAGCAAAGGACCTTGTGAAGATGCTGGAGGAAACAGGTACAAAAGTATCTATATCCACAGTAAAACGAGTCCTATATCGACATAACCTGAAAGGTCGCTCTGCAAGGAAGAACCCACTGCTCCAAAACCACGATAAAAAAGCCAGACTACGGTTTGCAACTGCACATGGGGACAAAGATCGTACTTTTTGTAGAAATGCCCTCTGGTCTGATGAAACAAAAATATAACTGTTTGGACCTAATGACCATTGTTATGTTTGGAGGAAAAAGGGGGAAGATCACCATTCCAACCGTGAAGCACGGGGGTGGCACCATGTTGAGGGGGTGCTTTGCTGCATGAGGGACTGGTGCACTTCACAAAATAGATGTCATCATGAGGAATTTAAAATTATGTGTATATATTGAAGCAACATCTCAAGACATCAGTCAGGAAGTTAAAGCTAGGTTGCAAATGGGTCTTCCAAATGAACTGACCCTAGCATACTTCCAAAGTTGTGGCAAAATGGCTTAAGGGCAACAAATCAAGGTATTGAAGTGGACATCACAAAGCCCTGACCTCAATCCTATAGAAAATGTATGGGCAGAACTGAAGCAGCATGTGCGAGCAAGGAGGCCTTACAAACCTGACTCAGTTACACCAGCTCTGTCAGGAGGAATGGGCCAAAATTCACCCAACTTATTGTGGGAAGCTTGTGGAAGGAAACGTTTGACCCAACAATTTAAAGGCAATGCTACCAAATACTAATTGAGTGTATGTAAACTTCTGACCCACTGGGAATGTTATGAAAGAAATAAAAGCTGAAATAAATCATTCTCTCTACTATTATTCTGACATTTAACATTCTTAAAATAAAGTGGTGAACCTAACTGACCTAAGACAAATAATTTTTACTAGGATTAAATGTCAGGAATTGTGAAAAACTGAGTTTAAATGTATTTGGCTAAAGTGTATGTAAACTTCCGACTTCAACTGTATATGTAACAGAAAAGCTCAAACGCGTTCCTTCTGAATGTGTTTGAGTCAATCAGTTGTGTTGTGACATGGTGGGGGTATACAGAAGATTGCCCTATCTGGTGAAAGACCAAGTCCATGTCATGGTAAGAACAGCTCATATATGTAAAGAGAAATGACAGTCCATTTCTTTATGACATGAAGGTCAGTCAATGCGGGACATTTCAAGAACATTGAATGTTTCAAGTGCAGTCGCAAAAACCATCAAGGGCTATGGTGAAACTGGCTCTTATGAGGACCGCCAGCGGAAAGGAAGACCCAGAGTTACATCTGCTGCAGAAGATAAGAAATGGAGCGAAGGACATTAGACTGGTGAACATCTGTCCTTTTCTCTGATGAGTCCGAATTTGAGAATTTTGGTTCCAACCGTTGTGTCTCTGTGAGACGCAGAGTAGGTGAACGGATGATCTCCCCATGTGTGGTTCCCACCATGAAGCATGGAGGAGGAGGTGTGATGGTGTGGGGGTGCTTTGCTGGTGACACTGTCTGTGATTTATTTAAAATTCAAGGCACACTTAACCAGCCATCACAGCACACTTAACCGGCCATCACAGCATTCTGAAGTGATACGCCATCCCATATGGTTTGCGCTTAGTGGGACTATCATTTGTTTTTAAACAGGACAATGACCCAACACTCCTCCAGGCTGTGTATGGGCTATTTGACCAAGAAAGAGAGTGATGGAGTGTTGCATCAGATGACCTGGCCTCCACAATCACCCGACCTCAACCCAATTGAGATTTGGTTTGGATGAGTTGGAGTGAAGGAAAAGCAGCCAACAAGTGCTCAGCATATGTGGGAACTCCTTCAAGACTGTTGGAAAAACATTCCTCATGAAGCTGCTTGAGAGAATGCCAAGAGTGTGCAAAGCTGTCATCAAGTCAAAGGGTGGCTACTTTGAAGAATTGAGAATCGATTTTTGACAGGTACTGCATGTCTCTTTCCTCGTTTTCACATGCAGAGAGAGAGAGGGAGAGAGAGAGAGAGCTCTCGCCGCCTGCCTCAGGCTTTAATGTTCGTTTACCTCCGTCTTCCCTGTCTAAATTAAAATCAAAGACCAATCTTCAACCTCTCCTCCTGACCTGCAGGCTCTCCTCTCCACGACTGGAATTAACTCAGGGAAAGAGAGGAGGCCGGGAGAGGACAAGCACACCCCCTGAAACCCCTCGGTCTCCTCTCCCCTTTTCTGCCTCAAGTCTCTCTCTCCCTCTGCCTGTCCACTCATGGATGAAATGAGGTAGCCCCCGCTGTGCAGACGGATAACTGTTCAAGTTAAACAGCCTGACAGACTCTAATATTCTGCCCAGTACCCAGGCTGGTGGAGGTCTAGGGGCTAGGGAGAGGCTGGGTGATAAGGAGAGGAGTTTCCTGAAGCCAGTGATATTTCTCTTGGCCTTTACCTCACACTGCATCTTAAAGCTGGGGAGCTGGGCATGGGGTAATGGGTCTGGTTAATTCAAAGCTATTCTCAGCAGGGCCTCTGTGCTGGTAGCTTTGAAAGGTTTCAACTGTGCTGGTTAATTGGGGATCTGTGACTGCCACTGTAGGATATGTACTCTGAGCTTATTACATGTGACCCCTGTGTTGTGAGTCCTAATGTACTGTTGGAATTATATTGGCTGTATATTAATGCTTTGGGTGGAGAGTATGACCTGGTGCCTCTGCTTCCCTTTCCAGGAGAGAACCATGTTCGCGTGTTAGTGCTGCTGACATGATCAATGGCACAGTCATCACCGCCTCGCTGGAGGGAGCACCACGACAATTCACTCTGATTGTTCTCAAATTGCCCGGCTGGGAGAATCACCACTTCTGCTCAACACTTTAAAGTGCTTCTGATTCCACCGGGACAAGCAGGCCCTGACTCTCACCGATTTTACATTTTTATGTGATCCCTTCTTGCTATATTTATTTTAGGTGGTAGAGAGTATAGTATACCATTATAATATCTATTCGGAAGCAGCCAATGGAAAAGAAAGATCTGGATCAGAACTAGCCAGGGTTCTGTTGTAATCCTATAGTGTGTGTGTGTAGATTCATCCATCTTAACCAGTGGGACTCCTGATGTTAGCATGCTGCTGCTGCTGATGTAGCTAACCCCATGCTGATAGACCCTGTGAGAAGGATCAGATGTAGCCTGTGGCCCCATCACACTGGGGCTCTGTGGAGTCTGAGCTAACTGCAGTCTGGAAGTGGTGGAGACACTTAAATGAGGAAATCTAGCCAAATACCCAACCAGTCTGTCTTATAGGGCTGGCATTAGGAGAGGACAAAACAAAGAGAAATTAAGTGGTATTTTATCCAAATGAGGAATTAAGACAGATGTGTCCTTTTTAGAACAGGTGTTTACGCACAAATCAACATTGAGGTGACTTCAAATTATAGCTAGATTAAAGACGGGTCCATTGAAGAAAACCCCCTGTTCTGACCTCAAAAGGGATCACCTACCATGCAGATCACCTTCATATCAAAGATGAATACTTAACTTGACATAGTATCTCAATTGACCTTCTCTTGATTTTCATGTTCAACATCTCTACCTGCATCCCTTGCTTGTGGTTTACCGTTGTTAAAAGAGTGGCAGCATTGTGGGAGGTTGAGTTCTGTGTGTTTTCAGACTGGTATCATTGTCTGTGATGAGGGTGTGCTGTATCGTCAGAGCTGCAACTTTGACAGGTCTGCCATTACCTGAGAGTGAAATCTCTGATATAGACAACCATAATTACAACGGTGTCAGGTGGAGGAGGCACATTGCCTATAACATGCCCTAGCCTCGCGAAGCCGCCTGATCCTGCAAGCTTACATGAATGTTGCTGCACGGATGAACCAGTCTGGTATTTACGAGTCTAACCATGCCAACACCCTTAATTGAAAACACAAACAGATTGGCATGCTAGTTTAAATCAGTGCATATCTGCCTATGAAGATTTTATTGAAAAGGCAATATGCTTTGTTTATTTCTTCCTCAGCGCTGAGCTGACATTGATGTTGATTTGTTTGTGGATCTGAATGCATTATTTCATATTGGCTTTGATTATGCAGTATGCATCCATCTTATAAAAATGGGAGGGGAGAAATTACTTGATATTCTTTTCTGGTTTTCTGACAGTGACGACATCTATAGAACGTGTGCGTGTGTATGTTTCTGCCACTGTGTGCACTTCACCTTACGCGTATGTCTATACAGTGGGGCAAAAAAGTATTTAGTCAGCCACCAATTGTGCAAGTTCTCCCGCTTTAAAAGATGAGAGAGGCCTGTAATTTTCATCATAGGTACACTTCAACTTTGACAGACAAATGAGGGAAAAAAATCCAGAAAATCACATTATAGGATTTTTAATGAATTTATTTGCAAATTATGGTGGAAAATAAGTATTTGGTCAATAACAAAAGTTTATCTTAATACTTTGTTATATACCCTTTGTTGGCAATGACAGAGGTCAAAAGTTTTCTGTAAGTCTTCACAAGGTTTTCACACACTGTTGCTGGTATTTTGGCCCATTCCTCCATGCAGATCTCCTCTAGAGCAGTGATGTTTTGGGGCTGTTGCTGGGCAACACAGACTTTCAACTCCCTCCAAAGATTTTCTATGGGGTTGAGATCTGGAGACTGGCTAGGCCACTCCAGGACCTTGAAATGCTTCTTACGAAGCCACTCTTTCGTTGCCCAGGCGGTGTGTTTGGGTTCATTGTCATACTGAACGACCCAGCCACGTTTCATCTTCAATGCCCTTGCTGATGGAAGGACGTTTTCACTGAAAATCTCACGATACATGGCCCCATTCATTCTTTCCTTTACACGGATCAGTCGTCCTGGTCCCTTTGCAGAAAAACAGCCCCAAAGCATGATGTTTCCACCCCCATGCTTCACAGTAGGTATGGCGTTCTTTGGATGCAACTCAGCATTCTTTGTCCTCCAAACACGCCGGGTTGAGTTTTTACCAAAAAGTTATATTTTGGTTTCATCTGACCATATGACATTTTCCCAATCTTCTTCTGGATCATCCAAATGCTCTCTAGCAAACTTCAGACGGGCCTGGACATGTACTGGCTTAAGCAGGGGGACACGTCTGGCACTGCAGGATTTGAGTCCCTGGCGGCGTAGTGTGTTACTGATGGTAGGCTTTGTTACTTTGGTCCCAGCTCTCTGCAGGTCATTCACTAGATCCCCCCCGTGTGGTTCTGGGATTTTTGCTCACCGTTCGTGTGATCATTTTGACCCCACGGGGTGAGATCTTGCGTGGAGCTCCAGATTGAGGGAGATTATCAGTGGTCCTTTATGTCTTCCATTTCCTAATAATTGCTCCCACAGTTGATTTCTTCAAACCAAGCTGCTTACCTATTGCAGATTCAGTCTTCCCAGCCTGGTGCAGGTCTACAATTTTGTTTCTGGTGTCCTTTGACAGCTCTTTGGTCTTGGCCATAGTGGAGTTTGGAGTGTGACTGTTTGAGGTTGTGGACAGGTGTCTTTTATACTGATAACAAGTTCAAACAGGTGCCATTAATACAGGTAACGAGTGGAGGACAGAGGAGCCTCTTAAAGAAGAAGTTACAGGTCTGTGAGAGCCAGAAATCTTGCTTGTTTGTAGGTGACCAAATACTTATTTCCCACCATAATTTGCAAATAAATTAATTACAAATCCTACAATGTGATTTTCTGGATTTTTTCTCTCTCATTTTGCCTGTCATAGTTGAAGTGTACCTCTGATGAAAATTACAGGCCTCTCATCTTTTTAAGTGGGAGAACTTGCACAATTGGTGGCTGACTAAATACTTTTTAGCCCACTGTATATGTCTGTCTTTGACCTTTGTGGTACCTTTTTGAACCCATTATCTCTGACAACACAGTTGCATGCATGCCCTTCTCACAGGGATTATCACTGTGCCTCGCCACCTGTCCAATTTGTCTGGGAGATGGACGACTTCAATGTCCCCAGCCCAGAATGACCTTTACCCTGTGAGGCAGAGCAGGACCTTAGCTGGGCTTTGAAGGATGTCTCAGGCTAATCCTGCCACATTGATGTGTTTATCAGCCGCTGCAGGTTAGAAGGGGACGACTCGGCACACAGGAACATAATAGAACATCTAAATCAATATGCTCTGCGTCAATTTGCCCAGTGCACTTTTACAGCAGTATTTTTTTATTTAGCTGATTATGGTTATTAATTCATGTCAAACTTTGTCACTTTCAATTTGATCTTTAGTGCTTCATCTAAAGAGTGTGATATGTCATCTGCTTTGCGACATCGCTCCCTCCACTAGCATTCCATTCCAAATGGGAAGTTGCACCAATAAATGATAAGCCCAGGCCAGATGTCAGGTAAAAGTGGACTGGGTTTCAATAGAACAGCCTCAGTGGTTTGAGAGGGCACCTTTACCTTAACTTTATGCTCCTCGCTCACTCACGCCAGAGTACTTTGTATGACTTTGAGCTGAGGCACTGCAGCAGTGTGCTGTACTGTATGAGTCTGTGCTCTAGCTGCTGACAGGGCAGGACTCTGCTGAGGCTGCTTCCTTCCTGTCTGTTTATATTGCCTCGGCCGATAAGACACGCTACACGATGAGCTACCAGATATTTAAGACTATTGAATTTCACCGCCGAATAAAAGGGAAGAGCTGTTCTTGTATCTATTCAACCCCATCAAGCTTTACAGCTTTTTGTGTCGGCCATTATCCCACCGCAGTCTGAAGGGAATTACAACACATTACTAGGATGGGAGGAAGATGGTCTGAAATTAGCGCTGTTTTTAGATGGAGATGTTCTCTCTTTTTTTGACACGTTATTGTCACCAGGCTTTTGTTGGAGCTTTTGTTCTGATTCCAATAGAAGAAAACCCCTCTCTTTCCCCTCTAGGCACTGAGGAGCAGTCTGTATGGGGAAATGGTACATGGCTGATCTAAACAAAAGAGGGGAGAGCGGGAGGGCCTTTTCTTCAGAAGCTTCCCAGGGGTTGTCTGCCTTGACGTGGCCAGTGAGAATGGATGCTTTTGCAAACACCCAATGTTTTGACCTGATAAAATAGCCCATATTTAAGAAGACTCAAGTTTGAATTTAGATTCCTTAACTATCGTTACTCCCAAAGTGGATTCAGGCCGTTTTAAATCGCTGCCTTCCACAACACAGACATTACATGTGTTTTCTTCCATTTCTCCCCCCCACCACCCTGTTACACACGGAACATTCTGATTTCTTTCCTCAGTAATTGCTTACCACCATTTTCGTTCTTGGTTTGTGTACATTGATTGTGCTCCTTCAAAGAAAATGCCTGTTGTGCAGTGAGTTTTATCAAATAAAGCCAGTGTTGTTTTCCATGGATGGTAGATTGCACAGAGCTACATGTAACAGCCAAAATAAATGAACACTTGAGTAAATGAGGGATACAAAATATATTGAAAATCCGTGCTTCCACAACGGTGTGGTTCCTGAGTTAATTAAGCAATTAACATCCAATCATGCTTCGGGTCATGTATAAAAATACCCAGTTGCCCATTATTTTGGATACCATGGCTAGAAGAGATCCCAGTGACTTTAAGAGGGGTCTCAAAGGAGCATAGGGGTTTAAAGTGTGTCAGTCACCAAATCTTAACCCAATTGAACAATTATGGGATATTCTGGAGTGGTGCCTGAGACAGCCATTTCCACCACCATCAACAAAACACCAAATTATGGACTTTATTGTAGAAGAATTGTATCACATCCCTCCAATAGAGTTCCAGACACTTGTAGAATCTATGCCAAGGAGCATTGAAGATGTTCTGGTTCATGGTGGCCCAACGCCCTATTAAGACACTTTATGTTGGTGTTTTCTGTATTTTGGCAATTACCGGTATGCCAGTCTCACATGGAAGAGCTGGCTTTTAACAACACAGCGGATATACATCTGATTTATATTATCAAGGTAGGTGACAAGAAAGCATTGTTGGTATATGTGAGAAAGAGGCACATGTATTTTGTGCCTGCGTGTTTTGTTTTGGTAAGGAGATGTTATTCTTTACCCACAGAGTAACGTAAATGTGAGTGGTTTTGTGGACTTCCTAATCTATCACAACAAAGCCATCCAAGATTATCATTCACTTTGTCTTATAATAGTCATCTTACATAAACCCTTCCAACAGAAGTGGTATTGTGTCAGAAATGTCCACTGTTATTTGACCTTTCATACAGATTATGAAGGTAAATTGATGGCCAGTATGAATGTAAAGAGGTTCCTGTATGGTTTCTGTTCTAAGCCGGACCTGATGAATAGCAGGCCTGTGTCTCCTCTCCTGCAGCCTCTCATTGTGGGTCTTTAATAAGCCCTGCAATGCAGGCAGGCTCCAAAAGAGAGGTCCAATTTAAACCAATCTGGAGGAGCAGGGACAATGATTTACGACATGGGACCAACTGCAGCACTGCCTGGCTCTGGCAGACCCCCCGCTGTAGCCAATCACATGCTTACACTGCACACTTCCTGCCTCAGCATGCAGCAGTTGACGGGGGTATTGGCGTTTTTCATTTACAGGATTTCCAATATATTTGAGTGATTATCTGCTCTATTCTTACATTATCTTATGTCCTATACATTTTTCCATTCTGTGCTTCCACTCTCTCAAGAGTTAATGTTGTAAGATGTATTCAAACTCTGTCCTATTCCACATGTGTTCTGTTTGTTGCATGCTCATTGGCTGGGCAATGTTGAGTATGGTCCACTATGCTATGGCTAAGCCATACATTGTATTTACTCATGTCGCTCAGATTGATTGAAGTCTGGGGGAGTACTGAAAGGTCTTGGCTGTATATATCACTCTCTTGGAGATCCCACCCCGTGTCACTCGTATTGATGTAATGGACTGCACTCCAATGAAACAGGCTTTAATTCTCTGCACACAGGATATTCTCTCTCTGTCAATTAAACCAGCCGGTGGAGAGACCCAAAAACCCCTTGAGCCTTAGATCCATGCACTCTGCTTTAAATCACTGTCCCAGTTAGCACATTTACTTCCTTGGAAGTTGTGATATGTTTTTGTTGTTGTTTTTTACATTGGTTGTGGGAATGAAGCCATTTCCTGACCAGTAAAACCTAAAAGTTTTTTAAATATTCTGAGAACAGAAGTGAACATTTTGGCATGTTCTGGGAATGTTTATTTTTAGGTTGCAGGGAGGGTCTGTGAACGTTTTAATCCGGTTCCTTGCAACGTTTTATTAATGCTCTGAGAACAGAAGTTCTAGGTTATTTTTAGTTTTTTTAATGACTTCCTTAACTTCCACTGAATGTATCAATAAGACTTTTAATAACACTGCTGTCTTATTTTGGACTAACTTTGTTGAACTCCAAGCACAGATAGGACACATGGATGCAGCTAGCGTGACATGTTTTTTTTACTCATATGAAGCTGTTAATTTTAGTCTATTCAAACAGACCTAATTTCAAAAGAAACAAGCACTCATTAAGGTCAGGTGTGGCCAATTATTGTGCGTGGCCAGCACACCTGAACACACTTAACAAGATAGAAGATTGAGAGAGTTTTGTTGATGCTGAGAACAGAATGTATATGTTTTTAAATAACATTCGTAAAATGTTCTCTGAACGTTACTAATGTTTTCTTGTGGTTTTGATGGAATGTTTTCTTAACGTTCTCAGAACAATTTGAGAACATGACTTTAAATAGAACCATGAAGAAACCTGTAGGAAACTTTATGCGGAAGCACTGAAATTCCCACAGAAGAATGTTGTTTCTTAACGTTCTTGGAACAATTTGAGAAGATTGCCAATGTCAAACCAGTTTTTAAAACATTCCTAGAACATTACCAAATAACACAACCACAATCTCATCAAGCTCTAAGAAACATATAGTTTTCAGAACGTTATGTGCTAGCTGGTGTGTGTGTGTGTGTGTGTTTTGTGTGTGTTTGTCTACTTCCTATACACAGAAAATGTCCTATTGATTGGTCAATATTTCACTTTCTAATGATTGTTTTCTCTCTCTTTCTTTCCATGTTGTCCGGTCCTGCTATACAACCTCCTCATAACAGGTAATAATCTTTATCTTTATCGTTCCCATCACCCAAATGCTCCATATTTCAGCTTTCTCTAGATGTAGCCCTGACCACCACCTGTAGCGCTATGATCTTCTCACACCCACCTCACGTAGCTCCCTGCATCTGAGGTGATGCACTACAGAGGTGTATACTATAGTAGAAAAGCCATTGGAGATAACAGACAGAGAGAAGGATGCAGGACCTGTGACCTGTGAGGACACTACGTGACTTTTCCCGCTCAAAAACATTTTGTCTTTTGTCTGTAATGCCTTTTTCGTTATGCGTCAGACCCCAGTAAGACTAGCTGCCACCATTGGCATCAGCTATTAAGGATCCGAATAAAATCTAGTAAAATCTGTTGTGTTGACACATGATGTCCTCCGTGTGCCAATGTAGGTAGAGGCCCTGTTATCAGGCTAGCAGAGGAAGTCCGCCATATAACACACCGAACCTTCACTTCCGTCTGAACTGGCCTTCCACTATCTCTCTCTCTTTTACCTTTAAACACCAGTTGGAGAGTGACAAGTTTGGATCCTGAAGTTTCAGAGTCTATATTATCGATGGAATTACAATTTCAAAGATTTTGAGTTACAGTTCATAAGGAAATCAGTCAATATGTTGGTCAGAGATACCTTTTAAAAAAAAGTATGGGCATGGATCAGTCAGTATCTGGTGTGACCACCATTTGCCTCATGCAGCGCGACACATCTTCTTCACATAGAATTGATCAGAATTGATCAGAATTGACATTTTCAGCTTCCAGGAATTGTGTACAGATCTTGCGACTTGGGGCCGGGCATTATCATGCTGAAACATGAGGTGATGGCGGCGGTTGAAGGGGCCTCAGGATCTCGCCACGATATCTCTGTGCATTCAAATTGTCATCTATAAAATGCAATTGTGTTCATTGTCCGTAGCTTATGCCTTCTCAAACCATAATCCCACTGCCATCATGATGCACTCTGTTCACAACGTTGACATCAGACAACCGCTCGCCCACACAACGCTTTACACGCTGTCTGCCATCTGCCTGGTAAAGTTGAATCCATCTGCCCGGTACAGTTAAAACTGGGATTAATCCGTGAATAGCACACTTCTCCAGTGTGCCAGTGGCCATCGAAGGTGAGCATTTGCCCACTGAAGTCGGTTATGATGCCAAACTGCAGTAAGGTCAAGACCCTGGTGAGGATAAGCACGCAGTTGAGCTTCCCTGAGATGGTTTCTGACAGTTTTGTACAGAACTTCTTTGGTTGTGCAAACCAACAGATCATCAGTTGTCCAGGTGGCTGGTCTCAGACGAACCCGCAGGTGAAAAATCCAGATGTGGAGGTCCTGGGCTGGCATGGTTACACATGGTCTGCGGTTGTGGGCCGGTTGGACATACTGCCAAATCTTCTAAAACGACATTAGAGGTGGCTTATGTTAGAGAAATGAACATTCAATTCTCTGCCAACAGCTCTGGTGGATATTCCTGCTGTCAGAATGCCAATTGCATCCCTCCTACAGACATCACTTCAAGTTGAACGAGGAAGAGCTTGGTTTTGTTTGTTTGAATAGTTTGTTGTTTGAAAGTGTATTAGGAAGTTCTTGGTAGCTAGCTAGCTTCTTAGTTTGGATCCCACGACGCAGTTGGCATCAGTTGCTGGGACTGCTTGTCTCTTTCCAGTGATCCCGCCGACCAAGGACGGGTCTGAGGAGTTATTTGGCATATCAAGCTAGCAGGGTTTTCTTGAACGCAGCCCGTGTTTGTGGCTGTCTAGATCCCTGCTGTTTGTTGGTTTCAATTTTCCCTGTGACCTGCCCTGTCTGGAACTGCGAGGAGTAACAGTGTAACCTACGTTGCTAGCTACCATGACAAAGACCAAATCCGGCGGGAGAACCTTTGAGGACAGTAGTGTCTCTCTATCATAAGTGAAGGATCTTTTAAACGAACAAAAAGAGACCTACATGCAACAATAAAATAGATTCAAGTGTTTTTTTCAAAGTACTTGTGAATTCTACGAATAAAATAATGCACGACCTGACCCGAGAGGTCCAGGATCTGAAGAACAGTTTGTAGTTCTCCCAGGGTCAGCTTGATGAGTTGAAACTGGAGAACGACAAGATGACAGCAATCTGTAAGTCATTGAGAGAGGACATCAGTTCTGTGTGTGAATCCATAATAACAATGACAGATAAATCAGACTATCTCAAGGGACATTCAAGGCAGAACAACATGGTTGTGGACAGAATTGCAGAATCTCCACATTTATTTGACCTTTTATTTAACTAGACAGGTCAGTTAAGAACAAATTCTTATTTTCAATGACAGCCTAGGAACAGTGGCTTAGCTGCCTTGTTCAGGGGCAGAACGACAGATTTTCAGTTAAGGGATTTGATCTTGCAACTTTTCGGTTACTATTGCAACGCTCTAACCACTAGACTACCTGCCTACTACCCACTACTACCTTCATGAGACCTGGACGGAGTCTGAGGACAAAGTGAGGGAAATGATCTCTGAGAAATTGAAGATGGACCACAGGAAGTTTGAGGTGGAGTGCGTCCACGGGACTGGGGGAAAAAAACACCAACACAGGTGATAGGCCCAGGCCAATAGTGGTCAAGGACAAGGTTGCTGTTCTGGAAAGAGCCAAGATCTTGAGAGGAGTGTGTATCTTCCTCAATGAAGACTATCCTGAAGCAGTGCGCCAGAAGAGGAAAGAACTGATCCCAGCCATGAAAGCTGCCAGAGTGCGTGAAGACATTGCTTACATCCGCTATGACAGGCTCATTGTCCACCCTCACTCTCAGAAGCCTGGAAGGGATGGTTCTGTAGCTTCAACCCCACAGCACACACACACACACACACACACACACACACACACACACACACACACACACACACACACACACACACACACACACACACACACACACACACACACACACACACACACACACACACACACACACACACACACACACACCAATTGATTAATGGACTGCTGAATGTATATTTTCTTCTCTTGCTTTGTTTGCTCTTTTCAGTATTATGTCTAACGCTGATAAGCTACCCAGGAAACGGCTGAAAATAGCTCATTTTTTTATACATTTGAAGTCAGAAGTTTACATACACTTAGGTTGGAGTAATTTAAAACTCGTTTTTCAACCACTCCAAAAATTTCTCGTTAACAAACTATAGGTTTGGAAAGTCGGTTAGGGCATCTACTTTGTGCATGACACAAGTCATTTTTCCAACCATTGTTTACAGACAGATTATTTCACTTATAATTCACTGTATCACAATTCCAGTGGGTCAGACGTTTACCTACACTAAGTTGACTGTGCCTTTAAACTGCTTGGAAAATTCCAGAAAATTATGTCATGGCTTCAGAAGCTTCTGATAGGCTAAGAGACATCATTTGAGTCAATTGGAGGTGTACCTGTGGATGTATTTCAAGGCCTACCTTCAAACTCAGTGCCTCTTTGCTTGACATCATGGGAAAATCAAAAGAAATCAGCCAAGACCTCAGAAGAAAAATTGTAGACCTCCACAAGTCTGGTTCATCCTTGGGAGCAATTTCCAAATGCCTGAAGGTACCATGTTCATCTGTACAAACAATAGTACGCAACTATTAACACCGTGGGACCACGCAGCCATCATACCGCTCAGGAAGGAGATGCATTCTGTCTCCTAGAGATTAACGTACTTTGGTGCGAAAGTACAAATCAATCCCAGAACAACATCAAAGGACCTTGTGAAGATGCTGGAGGAAACGGGTACAAAAATGATCTATACCCACAGTTTTATTTATTTATTTCACCTTTATTTAACCAGGTAGGCTAGTTGAGAACAAGTACTCATTTGCAACTGCGACCTGGCCAAGATAAAGCAGTCCGACACATACAACAACACAGAGTTACACATGGAATAAACAAACATACAATCAATAATACAGTAGAAAAATCTATAAACCATGTGCAAATGAGGTAGGATAAGAGAGGTAAGGCAATAAATAGGCCATGGTTGTGAAGTAATTACAATATATCAATTAAATACTGGAATGGTAGGATGTGCAGAAGATGAATGTGCAAGTAGAGATACTGGGGTGCAAAGGAGCAAGGTGAATGAATAAATGAATACATTATGGGGATGAGGTAGATTGGATGGGCTATTTACAGATGAGCTATGTACAGGTGCAGAGATCTGTGAGCTGCAGTAAAAGTCCTATATCGACATAACCTGAAAAGCCGCTCAGCAAGGAAGAAACCACAGCTCCAAAACCGTCATAAAAAAAGACCGACTACGGTTTGCACATGGGGACAAAGATCGTACTTTTTGGAGAAATGTCTTCTTGTCTGATGAAACAAAAATATAACTGTTTGGCCATAATGACCATTGTTATGTTTGGAGGAAACAGGGGAGGCTTGCAAGCCGAGGAACACCATCCCAACCGTGAAGCACGGGGGTGGCAGCGTCATGTTGTCGGAGTGCTTTGCTGCAAGAGGGACTGGTGCACTTCACAAAATAGATGTCATCATGAGGATTTTAAAATTATGTGGATATATTGAAGCAACATCTCAAAACATCAGTCAAAGCTAGGTTGCAAATGGGTCTTTCCAAATGGACTGACCCTAGCATACTTCCAAAGTTGTGGCAAAATGGCTTAAGGACAACAAATCAAGGTATTGGAGTGGCCATCACAAAGCCTTAATCCTATAGAACATTTGTGGACAGAACTGAAAAAGTGTGTGTGAGCAAGGAGGGAGGCCTGCGAACCTGACTCAGTTACACCAGCTCTGTCAGGAGGAATGGGCCAAAATTCACCCAGCTTATTGTGGAAAGCTTGTGGAAGGATACCTGAACGTTTGACCCAAGTTAAACTATTTTAAAGGCAATGCTACCAAATACTAATTGAGTGTATGTATACTTCTGACCCACTGGGAATGTGATGAAATAAATAAAAGCTGAAATAAATCATTCTCTCTACTATTATTCTGACATTTCACATTCTTAAAATAAAGTGGTGATCCTAACTGACCTAAGAGAGGGAATTTTTACTAGGATTAAATGTCAGGAATGTTGAAAAACTGAGTTTAAATGTATTTGGCTAAGGTGTATGTAAACTTCCAACTTCAACTGTATGTGGCTTTAGAAATACCTTTAAGGTTCATGAAATCAATAACTTTCTCACATCAGATAACATTCATATATTAGCCGTTTCTGAGACTCACTTAGATAATTCATTTGATGATACATCAGTAGCAATAAAAGGATATAACATATATAGAAGAGACAGACATGCTTATGGGGGAGGTGTTGCTGTGTATATTCAGAGCCATATTCCTATAATGCTTAGATTCACTAGGCACATCTAAAGCCTTTTCATTTGGGGTGTTGCTATAGGCCACCAAGTGCTAACAGTCAGTATCCAAGTAATATGTGTGAAATGCTTGATAGTGTATGAGATGTAAACAGTGGGGTCTGCTTTCTTGGGGACCTGACTATTGACATCAAGCTCAAGAGGAAGCTTCTTACTGTAACCAGTATCTGTAATCTGGTTCAGGTTATTAATCAACCTACCAGGGTGTTTATAAAACTACAGGAACAAGATCATCCAGATGTATCGATCACAATTGTACTAATATTGTAGAACTTTGTTCTAAAGCTGTATCCATACCTATTGGATGCAGTGATCAAAATATAGTGGCTGTATCCAGGAAAGGCAAAGTTCCAACAAGCTGGGCCTAAAAATAAAAAAATAAAAAAATAGTGTATAAGAGATCATATCAAATATTGTGCTGTTACTCTTATGTGGATGATGTTAAAACATTTTTGTTGATCTGATGTGATTAATGAGGAGCATGAGATACTGATAAACATGTACCTGTTAAGAACCTGACTGTTAGAACTGTTTAGTCTCCATGGATTGATGAGGAATTGAAAAAGTGTATGGTTGAAAGAGATGGGGCAAAAGGAGTAGCTAATAATTCTGGCTGCATATCTGACTGGCTTACTTACTGCAAATTGAGAAATTATGTGAGTAAACTCAGCAATAAGATACTTTATTATGAAGCCAAGATCAATGATATAAAGAATGATGGATTTTTTTTAATACTTTAAATGAAATTACGGGCAGAAAGATACATTCAACTCCATCTTTCATCGAATCAGATGGTTTATTCATCACAAAACCATTTGATGTTGCCAATTATTTTCATGATTATTTCATTGGCAAAGTGGGCTAACTTAGGCAGGAAATGCCAACAACGAAAAGTGAGCAATTGTATTCCAGCATAAAAAAACGAATAATGAATGAAAAGCATTGCAAGTTGTGGGAGAGGTGGAAAAATTATTTTATTGATCAATAATGACAATCCTCCTGGCATTGACAACTTAGGTGGAAAGCTCCTGCGGATGGTACCTGACTCTATAGTCTGACTCTACTCTATATTGATAATAAGAAGATTGTGGGAGCTGTACTGTTAGATTTCAGTGATAAACTGTTGTTGAAAAAACTTATGTGCTATGGCTTTTCAACCTCTGCCATATCGTGGATTCAGAGCTATATATCTAATAGAGCTTGGCGTTTTCTTTAATGGAAGCTTCTCTAATGTCAAACGTGTAAAGTCTGGTGTACTGCAGGGCAGCTCTCTCGGCCCTCTACTCTTTTCTATTTTTACCTATGACCTGCCACTGGCATTAAACAAAGCATGTGTGTCCGTGTATGCTGATAATTCAACCATATACGCATCGGCAACCACAGCTAATTAAGTCACCGAAACTCTTAACAAATAGTTTTGCAATCTGTTTTGGAATGGATGGTCAGTAGTAAACTGCCCCTGAACATCTCTAAAAATAAGAGCATTGTATTTCTTACAAATCATTCCCTAAGTGCTAGACCTCAGCTGACTCTGGTAATGAATTGTGTGCCTGTCGAACAAGTTGAGGAGACTAAATTACTTGGCATTTCCGTAGATTGTAAACTGTCATAGTCAAAACGTATAGATTCAATGGTTGTAAAGATGGGGAGAGGTCTAGCCGAAATAAAGAGATGCACTGCTTTTTGGACACCACACCCCAAAAAGCAAGTTCTGCAGGCTCTAGTCTTGTCTTGATTATTGTCCAGTCCTGTGGTCCAGTGCTGCAAGGAAATACCTAGTTAAGGTGCAACTGGCCCAGAACAGAGCGACATGTTTTGTTCTTAATTGTAATCAGAGGGCTGATATAAATACTATGCATGCCAGTCTCTCTTGGCTAATAGTTGAGGAGAGACTGACTGCAACCCGAACGACGCTGGGCCAATTGTGCACCGCCTTATGGGACTTCAAATCACAGCCTGGAATCAAACCTGTATCGATCACAATTGTACTAATATTGTAGAACTTTGTTCTAAAGCTGTATCCATACCTATTGGATGCAGTGATCAAAATATAGTGGCTGTATCCAGGAAAGGCAAAGTTCCAACAGCTGGGCCTAAAAATAAAAAAATAAAAAAATAGTGTATAAGAGATCATATCAAATATTGTGCTGTTACTCTTATGTGGATGATGTTAAAACATTTTTGTTGATCTGATGTGATTAATGAGGAGCATGAGATACTGATAAACATGTACCTGTTAAGAACCTGACTGTTAGAACTGTTTAGTCTCCATGGATTGATGAGGAATTGAAAAAGTGTATGGTTGAAAGAGATGGGGCAAAAGGAGTAGCTAATAATTCTGGCTGCATATCTGACTGGCTTACTTACTGCAAATTGAGAAATTATGTGAGTAAACTCAGCAAAAAGATACTTTATTATGAAGCCAAGATCAATGATATAAAGAATGATGGAATTTTTTTTTGAATACTTTAAATGAAATTACGGGCAGAAAGATACATTCAACTCCATCTTTCATCGAATCAGATGGTTTATTCATCACAAAACCATTTGATGTTGCCAATTATTTTCATGATTATTTCATTGGCAAAGTGGGCTAACTTAGGCAGGAAATGCCAACAACGAAAAGTGAGCAATTGTATTCCAGCATAAAAAAACGAATAATGAATGAAAAGCATTGCAAGTTGTGGGAGAGGTGGAAAAATTATTTTATTGATCAATAATGACAATCCTCCTGGCATTGACAACTTAGGTGGAAAGCTCCTGCGGATGGTACCTGACTCTATAGTCTGACTCTACTCTATATTGATAATAAGAAGATTGTGGGAGCTGTACTGTTAGATTTCAGTGATAAACTGTTGTTGAAAAAACTTATGTGCTATGGCTTTTCAACCTCTGCCATATCGTGGATTCAGAGCTATATATCTAATAGAGCTTGGCGTTTTCTTTAATGGAAGCTTCTCTAATGTCAAACGTGTAAAGTCTGGTGTACTGCAGGGCAGCTCTCTCGGCCCTCTACTCTTTTCTATTTTTACCTATGACCTGCCACTGGCATTAAACAAAGCATGTGTGTCCGTGTATGCTGATAATTCAACCATATACGCATCGGCAACCACAGCTAATTAAGTCACCGAAACTCTTAACAAATAGTTTTGCAATCTGTTTTGGAATGGATGGTCAGTAGTAAACTGCCCCTGAACATCTCTAAAAATAAGAGCATTGTATTTCTTACAAATCATTCCCTAAGTGCTAGACCTCAGCTGACTCTGGTAATGAATTGTGTGCCTGTCGAACAAGTTGAGGAGACTAAATTACTTGGCATTTCCGTAGATTGTAAACTGTCATAGTCAAAACATATAGATTCAATGGTTGTAAAGATGGGGAGAGGTCTAGCCGAAATAAAGAGATGCACTGCTTTTTGGACACCACACCCCAAAAGCAAGTTCTGCAGGCTCTAGTCTTGTCTTGATTATTGTCCAGTCCTGTGGTCCAGTGCTGCAAGGAAATACCTAGTTAAGGTGCAACTGGCCCAGAACAGAGCGACATGTTTTGTTCTTAATTGTAATCAGAGGGCTGATATAAATACTATGCATGCCAGTCTCTCTTGGCTAATAGTTGAGGAGAGACTGACTGCAACCCGAACGACGCTGGGCCAATTGTGCACCGCCTTATGGGACTTCAAATCACAGCCTGGAATCAAACCAGGATCTGTAGTAACACGTCTAGCACTGAGATGCAGTGTCACTAGGGAGCCCAATCAGCTTCTTGATATGCCACACCTGCCAGGTGAATGGATCATCTTGGCAATGGAGAAATGCTCACTAATTTGTTTACATGGATGCAAACAAATTTGTACACAAAATTTGAGAGCTTTTTGTGCGTATGAACAATTTCTGGGATCTTTTATTTCAGGTCATGAAACATGGCACTAACACTTTACATGTTGCGTTTATAGTTTTGTGCTGTTTGATGCACTTAACCAACATAACCCACACTACTCAAATATGTGCTATTCTAGCCTACCAGCTAGCACCATGAGAGAGACTGTACCCTCTGGTTGTGATCTACTGTGATGTAGACTTGGAGCGCAGAGAACAATTTAGTCCTGATGACTGGAGTGAGTCGCTGTCGTTCTCCAATGACGTCTAAGCCTAACTGTGGTCTCTTGACTCAGGTCTTTAACAGTGGGAAGGCACTCACACATGAAAGGAGCTGTATTAGAATGCTTCTTTAAAAAAATGAAACAAACTCACTCGGCGTCTGATGTCTTAAGCGGATTGAGAGAAAATCCATCTCCCTTAATTTCAGCTCCACTGTCTATTACAGATCCGTGGAGAGCTGGGGGTTTGGCAAGGAGATCTTTGGGCTCAATACTGAGCATAAAAAAGCAATTGAGTTATTAAGAGATTGTTTGCATTGAGAAGGGAAGGATAGTTAGGGTCATTTTAGGGGACTTTCAAGTACTCATTCAGATAGTAGGGATATTCTACTGATAGACTAAAACATTCTAGGAGAGAAAGGAGTTGCAGTGGAATATGCAGCTTAGGAACTGGTAATGTAATCAGTACAGACGTCACGTTAGAGACATTTTTCCTTGAGCTTGTTTCCATCGTTGCATGTTAAAATGCCTATGAAGAATGTGTCACTTTGTTTGGAGACGTGACGCATGAGCCCATCCCTTTCTCGTGTGTGTGTGTGTGTGTGTGTGTGTGTGTGTGTGTGTGTGTGTGTGTGTGTGTGTGTGTGTGTGTGTGTGTGTGTGTGTGTGTGTGTGAGAGAGAAACAGACAGCGAGAGCTCTGTAAACCCAGCCTTCAGGCAGCACACAATGCTGTGTGTTTATGTGTTTTCATATCTGACACTGAAGTGTGGATACAAAGCGGCTTACACATTTCAGTGTCATACCATAAATATGTGTGACCTAACACGGAAAAACAACGTTCAGCGCTTTTATGCAAGAATGCATAATGATTTGTTGTACATAAAATAACTTATATGATGTCGCTCGTATCTTCTAAGATACATTATGCCCTCAAGAAATGTAGAAGAAGGCATTTGAAGAATACAGAAACTAGAAATATCTCATTCAGAAATGTTCAGTCGCAGTAATGTCTGCCTGAGGTCCTGTCTGACCTCAAGGGCAATGTATTCCTCTGAAGTCGGCATAATGCTTTGCCAATATAATATGCCAATTTTGTTCAAGTAAATGTAATTCAACATTTCCCTTGTTGATTGCTTTTAGTGAAACCACAAAATGATAGTGATTTAATCAACTTGCTGATTGTAATTAATATAAATCAAGTAACAGATTAGTCCTCCACCATTGTAATATATTATGCAAATATCATTAAATTCTCTCATTAATTAGAATGCCAATAAGTCTCTATCTTAATTGGTAGAAAATGGAACCCATTGCCTTAATGACTGTTTAGAGAACGCAGTGCACAATGACTGTTTAGAGAACGCAGTGCACAATGACTGTTTAGAGAACGCAGTGCACAATGACTGTTTAGAGAACGCAGTGCACAATGACTGTTTAGAGAACGCAGTGCACAATGACTGTTTAGAGAACGCAGTGCACAATGACTGTTTAGAGAACGCAGTGCACAATGACTGTTTAGAGAACGCAGTGCAGTGCACAATGACTGTTTAGAGAACGCAGTGCAGTGCACAATGACTGTTTGGAGAATGCAGTGCAGTGCACAATGACTGTGGTTCTGTGCATTTCTGCACTATTACTCTATCATGAAGAGTTTCAATGTTTTGCATTGAGGCTGAATCTGCATTTGTCAGAAAATGTATTATAAGAAATGAATAGAAATGAATTCCAATGAAGAAATGGGAAAGGAAAAGAGCAGCGCGTTATCACCTTGATGCTGTAATCGTTTGGTCGTGTAATGCGTGTTAATGTTGGCTGGGCATAGAGAGTGGTGTTTTACACAGTGCTCCATTCCCCCGGGGAGGACAGAGTTATTTCTGCCATCTTGTGCACAATCTGTTTGACTCTAGCGATGTATGTTTTTCATTAGTTATGACCACACTTCTTTTTTCCCCCCTTCACTCCAACCACCCGCTGTGTCTGACTAAATCTAACAATGGGTAGGGGCGATTAAAAGAAATGTCAGTGCATTCATTAAGAAATCTGCAGAGCCTGGGCTTGCTGGGACTATTCAGTTATATCGGGCATCTTCTAACCTCCACTATGCCAATATAGCACACGTCATAACTGTGTGTTTGTGTGTGTGGCCATGTTAATCTTACCAATCTATTAATTTCACATCCTCAAGGACAGGCATGGAATATGGACAAAGAACATCCGTAAGAATGTGGGAAAGTAGATTGTCTATTGGTCAGTCGTGTGCATGTCTCTCTTTCTGTTTCTCCTTCACTCTCTCTTTCCCTACATCTCCCTTTGCCTAGGGGGGAGGCCACAGCTGGTCAGACGGCAAGGCAGGGCTATGCCTGAGGCGAACACGTGCAGCTGGCAGCTAGCGAGGCCAGGGGTGGGCGAGTTGGGAGGGGTGGTTCCAGCACAGTCCTACAGGGCTGCTTTGATCAGCCACTGGGTAGTTGGTGGGTCCAGTGTATTTCCATTCATTTTTCATGGCAATACGTAGGAATGGGAAAACTAGACACCAATCCTCTTTGGCGTACAGTTGTCACCTTTCCAACAATGCTGCATATGACGGACCAGCGTATGTATGGTGGGTAAAGCTGTCCAGGTGAGATGGCAGTACTCATTCAAAACACTATATATGTGTACTGTACTCTATATAGTGGTGCAGTAAACCCTTTCTATATTCAACATTCCTTATGTGTACCACATTATGTACAGTGCACTACATTTTTCCTCTTAGTGGCCCTATTTCTGGGAGAGCCGATATGTTCTTTCCATTTAGTTTCCTTCCTCACTGGCACATCCCTATCAGGTTTTAATGAAACACTTCTCCATGTGCTGTGAAGCTGAGAGGTAGCCAGCTACACGTTCATATATTTTTCAATTCTGAAGTCCCGGCAAAGGCAATGACCGTCCAATGACAGAGTGGGGAAAAACAACATCAACATCAGCAGCTAGTAGTGGTCATTAGAGAAACGGTGTGGGTCAATGCAGATGCACGACCATAACACAGACAATAATCACCTGTTTCGTCAAATGAAAATGTCCAGCGCATTACATTCATGTCTTCACTTCTTCGCTTGATCTAAATGTCACAAATGCATGCTTGAGTACATTATACCCATCAAGAATATTATACAGTACTAGCCTACTTCTCACTAGTAGTATAGAATAATAAACAGTAGTAGTAGTACCACTAGTAGTAGTAGTATAGAGTAATTAACAGTAGTAGCAGGAGTATGTATTGAATAATATGGCTTACATTGCACATTAGCAGTAGCTGGTGGTTCTATGGTGCCCGTAGTTACAGTGCTCATGGTGGTTGTTGTGGAAAACAGACGTCATTAGCTCATTTAAAATGATTACACAAATTGATTCAGATAATAGCTTGAAATACTGGGAACTGGGATTCCAATACGCAATGTTATTCGGACATGTTGAAATGCCACAGTATACGCCACATGCATAAAAGCGAATAAAGTAGTATTTGCATGTATTTTACCTGCCGTGTGTGTGTGTGTGTGTGTGTGTGTGTGTGTGTGTGTGTGTGTGTGTGTGTGTGTGTGTGTGTGTGTGTGTGTGTGTGTGTGTGTGTGTGTGTGTGTGTGTGTGTGTGTGTGTGTGTGTGTGTGTGTGTGTGTGCGTGAGCACGGAGGTGGCAGGGGCCCAGAGGACCATGCATTCTCTCTGATGCTCACACTTTGTCCCTGTTGTAGGACAGGAAGTGAGCAGCGTCACAGAAAGGCTTTGTTCCCCGCTGCTACGCTCTCTCAGCTGGAATTCCATTTGTTCCTTCACTGGAATGAAATGGCATTGATTGTTGACTCAGATGTCTGGGAGAAGGGGAAAAAAGAAGAGCGAGAGAGAGAGAGAGACAAAGGGATGAAAAGCACTTGGTGGTGCTCAGGCAGGCTTCTCTGGATCAACGACGGGTTTAAAGGGAGAATTTTTTTTTGGGGGGGGGAATAAAGTGAAGCTGTTTGACTTTGTGATGCACGAGGGAGTCGTGTTGATAGTGTCAATGCCAGATGGAATCCCTTACATCTCTCTTATGGCAGAGTTCACCAACTGGAGGTGATGTTATTTGCCCCCCCCCCCCCTTCCCCAAGTTTCCCCGAAAAATATATGTACTGAACAAAAATATAAACGGAACAATTTCAGATATTCTACTGAGTTACATTTCATATAATGAAATCAGTCAATTTAAATAAATTCATTAAGACCTAATCTAAAGATTTCACATAATTGGGAATACAGATATGCATCAGTTGGTCACAGAAACCTTTTTTTTAAAGTAGAGGCGTGGATCAGAAAACCAGTCACTATCTGGTGTGAACACCATTTTTAGCGCAACACGTCTCCTTCGCATAGAGTTGATCCGGCTGTTGATTGTGGCCTGTGGAATGTTGTCCCACTCCTCTTCAATGGCTGTGCGAAGTTGCTGGATATTGGTGGGAACTGGAACTCGCTATCGTACACGTTGATCCAGAGCATCCCAAGCATGTTCAATGGGTGACATGTCTGGTGAGTATGCAGGCCATGGAAGAACTGGGACATTTCCAGCTTCCAGGAATTGTTTACAGATCCTTGCGACATGAGGCCATGCATTATCATGGTGATGGCGGTGGATAAATGACACGATATTGGGCCTCAGGATCTCGTCACGGTATCTCTGTGTATTCAAATTGCCATGGATAAAATGCAGTTGTGTTCGTTGTCCATAGCTTATGCCTGCCCATACCATAACCACACCACCACCGTGGGGCACTCTGTTCGCACTCTGTTCACAACGCCAAACACGCTGTCTTCCATCTGCCTGGTACAATTAAAACCGGGATTTATCCATGAAGAAAACACTTCTCCCGCATGCCAGTGGCCATCGAAGGTGAGCATTTGCCCTTTGAACTGGGTTACGATGCTGAACTGCAGTGAGGTCAAGACCCTGGTGAGGACGACGAGTACGCAGATGAGCTCCCTGAGATGGTTTTTGACAGTTTGTGCAGGAATTCTTTGGTTGTGCAAACCCACAGTTTCATCAACTGTCCGTGTGGCTGGTCTCTGACGATCCTGCAGTTGAAGAAGCTGGATGTGGAGGTCCTAGGCTGGCGTGGTTACACCTGGTCTGCTGTTGTGGGTCCGGTTGGACGTACTGCCAAATTCTCTAAAACAGAGTTGGAGAAATTATATTTTTCTGCGTAGGGAACATTTCTGGGATCTCTTATTTGAGCTTATTTAACATGGGACCAACACTTTTACATGTTGCATTTATATTTTTGTTTAGTGAACAGTGTACATATATGATCGTATACAAATGTAAGATTTGAAATTATTCTGTTTTAGTCAAATATTATATCTGTTTTGGGATTCTGTTGGTCAATTTGCAGTCTACAAATAATTTGTAATTATTTTCCATTCCCCTGACCATGAAGAAATAAACTGTCCCGAAGCAGAATCTAGTTGATCCCTGCCTTATGGTGTGTCACATAATCAGCTAACATTGTGTTTTATTACACACTCAACAAGCATTTAAGGAATTCACTCTGGGCATCAATGCATTCATGTACACGGAGTTAACAAAACATTAGGAACGCATTCCTAATATTGAGTTGCACCCCCTTTTGCCCTCTGAACTAGAGGCCTTCATGGGTACAAAAGCTGGACCCGTTCCAAAGTTGACCTGGGGCTTTCCCATCCGGACCCGATATACAGTTGAAGTCGGAAGTTTACATACACTTAGGTTGGAGTCATTAAAACTCGTTTCTCAACCATTCCACAAATTTCTTGTTAACAAACTATAGTTTTGGCATGTACTTTGTGCATCACACAAGTAATTTTTCCAACAATTGTTTACAGACAGGTTATTTCATTTATAATTCACTATCACAATTCCAGTGGGTCAGAAGTTTGCATATACTAAGTTGGCTGTACCTTTAAACAGCTTGGAAAATTCCAGAAAATGACATCATGGCTTTAGAAGCTTCTGATAGGCTAATTGACATCATCAGTCAATTGGAGGTGTACCTGTGGATGGATTTCAAGGCCTACCTTCCAACTCACTGCCTCTTTGCTTGACATCATGGGAAATTCAAGAAATCAGCCCAAAAATTGTAGACCTCCACCAGTCAGGTTCATTCTTGGGAGCAATTTCCAAATGCCTGAAGGTACCACGTTCATCTGTACAAACAATAGTATGCAAGTATAAACACCATGGGACCACGCAGCCGTCATACCGCTCAGGAAGGAGATGCATTCTGTCTCCTAGAGATTAATGTACTTTGGTGCGAAAAGTGTAAATCAATCCCAGAACAACAGCGAAGGACCTTGTGAAGATGCCGGAGGAAACCAGTACAAACGTATCTATATCCACAGTAAAACGAGTCCTATATCAACATAAACTGAAAGGCCGCTCAGCATGGAAGAAGCCACTGCTCCAAAACCGCCATAAAAAAAGCCAGACTACGGTTTGCAACTGCACATGGGGACAAAGATTGTACTTTTTGGAGAAATGTCCTCTGGTCTGATGAAACAGAAATAGAACTGTTTGGCTATAATGACCATTGTTATGTTTGGAGGAAAAAGGGGAACGATTGCAAGCTGAAGAACACCATCCCAACAATGAAGCACAGGGGTGGCAGCATCATGTGGTGGGGGTGTTTTGCTGCAGGAGGGACTGGTGCACTTCACAAAATAGATGTCATCATGAGGAAATTAAAATGATGTGTATATATTGAAGCAACATCTCAAGACATCAGTCAGGAAGTTAAAGCTTGGACGCAAATGGGTCCAAATGGACAATGACCTCAAGCATACTTCCAAAGTTGTGGCAAAATGGCTTAAGGACAACAAAGTCAAGCTATTGGATTGACCATTACAAAGCCCTGACCTCAATCCCATTTGGAAATTGTGTGGGCAGAACTGAAACAGTGTGTGCGAGCAAGGAGGCCTACAAACCTGACTCAGTTACACCAGCTCTGTCAGGAGGAATGTGCCAAAATTCACCCAACTTATTGTGGGAAGCTTGTGGAAGGCTACTTGAAATGTTTGACAAAGTTAAACAATTTAAAGGCAATGCTACAAAATACTAATTGAGTGTATGTAAATGTCTGGGAATATGATGAAAGAAATGAAAGCTGAAATAAATCACTCTCTACTATTATTCTGACATTTCACATTCTTTAAATAAAGTGGTTATCCTAACTGACCTAAGACAGGGAATGTTTACTAGTATTAAATGTCAGGAATTGTGAAAAACTGAGTTTAAATGTATTTGGCTAAGGTGTATGTAAACTTCTGACTTCAACTGTACATAGTTTTTGCATTTATATTATATATATATATATATATATATATATATATATATATATATATACATATAAAAATGCAAAAAACTATATATATATATAATATATAGTGAGAGAGACCCGTTCCAAACATACCCAAGTACAACTAGACCCACTCTGTATAGACCTGGTCGGATCCAGATCCCATCCGAGTGAGGGAAGCAGCAGAAAAGTCCATTTTTAAACTATTTTATTAACCAGAGTTGATATAGCACGAAGAGGAGGAGGTAAAGCGAGGTGACGCTCTAGCAGAGGCTGTGCTGTGTTTGTAGGCTAGTGTGAGTGACACAGGGAGGAAAGAGGCAGAAAAGGGGGACAGCAACCAACCAAGCCGACTAGCGCTAATCACTTCCATAGCTAGGTTATTTATCATCCAATATGATTACGTAGTACCTGTTTTGACTGGGAGAAGCTAACTAAGCTAGCAAAAAAAAAATCTCTACTCAGAACAGCCTCAAGTCTTTGGGGCTCATGGATTCTAAAAGGTGTTGAAAGCATTCCACAGAGATTCTGGCCCATGTTGACTCTAATGCTCCCCAAAGTTGGGTCAAGTTGGCTGGATGTCCTTTGGGTAGTGGACCATTCTTGATACACACAGGAAACTGTTGCGTGTTGTTGTGTGGGTGTGGGTTTACTTATGACTAAATTCCTGCCCCTCTGTCCCAAGAGCAATGGTTGTCATGGACATGGTGTTCCCTGGCTGGTTCAGTCCTATTTTTTTAGCAGACGGAGGCGACAGGGTAATTGAGTGACCCCCATGATGTGCAGAACAATCTTCCTTTCTACAGCAGATCTGAGTGATATGAAATAGACATTTTGGATTTCAATCTATGGGAGGATTCACATTTCCTCTTATGTGATAAGACAGGGGATGCTGTTTTCTTGGACCACGACAGTATGTCCATTAAGACATTATAGCACAGTAACATACACACTACACATCCACACTTCCAGCCAATCCGTGTGTGTGTTTGTGTATGTATATATTTGCACTGTATACCGTGTTTGGAAATTCAACGTTGCTAGAGGTTGATCTTAAGTATCTTCAGTCCCACCCAAAGCCCCACTGATTTAAGCCTACCTACCTACCAGTTCCCCCTTTACCTACCAACATCACAAAGCCAGCCAGACACTGTGTAGGTGGAACAGCAGGAGCGGAGATCACCTATGTGGCGTCTCTACATAGATCATTAAAAAGAGAGAGACTGATTTCCTGATGGTGCCACCGTGAAAGCGAGGGAAGCATTTTGCCCAGTTGGATTTGCGCCTGGGACCGGATTAATAATGAATTGCTACATTCGGAGTTCTGCTGACTCATTGAAATACAGTACAGAGGCAAGGCAAACATTGCAGCTGCGGCAGTCTGGTGTACAGAACGGACCTCTTTTGACAAAAGCCCTGTTCTTGGGTGTGCGGCATGGGAATGGAGAGAATAAAAGGGAGAGAAAGAGGGAGGGTGAGGTTATTACAGGGTCAATTCCATCAAGAATCACTCCCAGTGAACGCATGGCTCAGACCCCCTCGGCCTGTGTGCTGTACTGATCCATCCATCATGTTCTTTATGTGTCGGACGGTTCACTGCAAACCAAAGGAAGCTCATTTGATTATCTCCACATTTATGTTGTGATTGACTGACAGCTCAGCTGCAGCGGAGGGAGATAGGATCCAAACACAGCATGCTCAGATCAGACACCGTGTTGTACGGCATCCCCAGAGACACTTCTCAGCCTACGTCTGATTTGAGTGAGAGAGGAAGAAAGGATTGTAAGCGAATAGAGACAAAGAATAGGATGCATACTTCCTTGCTTTGTTAACGTGTTCACCCGAATACCATCTTTCTGTTCTTGTTTACAAGGGTGAGCGTGTATTCCCCTGCTCTGTGTGTTAATCCCGATTCCCTTTAGTTTTGAGTTTGAACTTTGATGTCTAATAACAACTTGGCTCTTCTCATCGTCTCAAACGTTACTTTTCTGTACGGAATAGCTTTGTGACGTTTTTTTCCAATGACCCAGCACTATCCGTGTCTTATCGGCAGTGTTCTCCAATCGTCCGCCGACCGTTGCCAGAGAGACTCTGGGGGAAACGACAGGCTCTCCAACGGCCAATTAGACAATTAATTGCTTATCAGATACAATTTATAAACCCAGTAAATGCATCAAAGTGTCGGCTCTGTAATGTGTGGGTACTGTGCTCTCCTGTCATCCTCAATCAGTGCAATTGAGACACTTAATTGCTGAGCTCCTGGTCATTCGCCTCTCAAAACATCCTTTTTGTCTGTCCACACACACACACACACTTTCTCTCTCGCTCCCTCTCACTCACATGTCACTTTGAGTTCCGAGTCAATTTCTGCCTAGCAATCCACCCAATGAACCCAGACCCCATAGCGACCCTGGCCCTACCCCCTCCGCTGCACCCTCCTCATTTCACCCTCTGGAAAACAAAAAAATGCTCCCTGTGCCCCGGTGGGAGGTAATTAATGCGGAACATTGAATATTTCACATCCTGTCATCACTGAACATTACTGACATCTCCCTTATTGGATCAAGGCTTTAAAAAGAGCCCTCTTCTCAGTCTCCTGCCTCCTGAGCCTTATGCTCTTATTGATTCCCTTCATCCTCCATCTCTACACATGTACCCGCTACTTAATGAACCAAATGAAGATGAAGCTCATTTTGGAGAAGTGGAAAAGTGCTTCCTGGATACTCATGTGCCGAATACAACAGGTGTAGACTTTGCCGTGAAATGCTTGCTTACGAGCCCTTCCCAACGTTTCAGAGTTAAAAAAGAAGAATAATACAAAATAAAAATATTAACACAAAAGGAATAAAATACACAATAATGAAGCTACAGTTGAAGTCAGAAGTTTACACTTAGGTTGAAGTCATTAAAACTTGTTTTTTAACCACTCCACAAGTTTCTTGTTAACCAACTAGTTTTGGCAAGTCTGTTAGGACATCTACTTTGTGCATGACACAATTTTTCCAACAATTGTTTATAGACAGATTATTTAACTTTTAATTCAATGTATCACAATTCCAGTGGGTCTGAAGTTCACATACACTAAGTTGAACGTGCCTTTATACAGCTTGGGAAAATTCCAGAAAATTATGTCATGGCTTTAGAAGCTTCTGATAGGCTAATTGACATAATTTGAGTCAATTGGAGGTGTACCTATGGATGTTTTTAAAGGCTTACCTTCAAACTCTTTGCTTGACATCATGGGAAAATCCCCAAAAATCTTCCAAGACCTCAGAAAAAAAAGTTATAGACCTCCACAAGTCTGGTTCATCCTTGGGAGCAATTTCCAAAAGCCTGAAGTTACCACGTTCATCTGTACAAACAATAGTACGCAAGTATAAACACCATGGGACCACGCAGCCTTCATACCGCTCAGGAAGGAGATGCGTTCTGTCTCCTAGAGATGAATGTACTTTGGTGCAAAAAGTGCAATTCAATCCCAGAACAACAGCAAAGGACCATGTGAAGATGCTGGAGGAAACAGGTACAAAAGTATCTATATCCACAGTAAAACTAATCCTATATCAAAATAAACGGAAAGGCCGCACAGCAAGGAAGAAGTCACTGCTCCAAAACCGCCATAAAAAAGCCAGACTACGGTTTGCAACTGCATATGGGGACAAAGATTGTACTTTTTTTGTTGTTTTTTTTCCCTCTGGTCTGATGCAACAGAAATAGAACTGTTTGGCCATAATGACCATCGTTATGTTTGGAGGAAAAAGGGGGAGGCTTGCAAGCCAAAGAACACAATGGCAGCATCATGTTGTGGGGGTGCTTTGCTGCATAAAAAGCCAGACTATGGTTTGCAACTCCACACGGGGACAAGAAGTAGCAGTGATCGAGTGTATTGCCCACGCGAGTGCTGCAATCAATATGCTGATAGAATTTAGGTAGCCTTGTCCTCAAATTTGCTTTGTTACAATCCCCAGCTACAATATATGCAGCCCCAGGATATATGGTTTCCAGTTTACATAGTGTCCAGTGAAGTTCCTTGAGGGCCGTCGTGGTGTCTGCTTGAGGGGGTATATACACAGCTGTGACGATAACCAACGAGAATTCTCTTGGCAGATAATATTGCCGGCATTTGATTGTAAGGAATTCTAAGTCGGGTGAGCAGAAGGACTTGAGTTCCTGTATGTTGTTATGATTACACTGTGAGTCATTAATCATGAAGCATACACCCCCGCCCTTCTTCTTCCCAGAGAGGTGTTTATCTCTGACCTCTTCCCTGTAGGCTGTCTCATCACCGTCGGTGATCAGGCATTCCACCGTCGTGTCGTCAGCACAAGCTTCGTGATGAGCTTGGAGGGGAATATGGTGTTGAATGCTGAGCTGTTGTCTATGAACTGCATTCTCACATCATTTTTCCCTCTCTTGTTCAGGTGGGAGAGGGCACTGTGAAGTGCAATTGAGATTGCATCATCTGTGGATCTGTTTGGGTGGTATCGGAATTGGAGTCCAGGGTGTCTGGAATGAGCACTTCAAAATTACAGATGTGAGTGCTACAGGGCGATAGCCATTTAGGCAGGTTACCCTGGAGTTCTTGGGAACAGGGGCAATGGTGGTCAGCTTGAAACATGTTGGGAATAGATACTGGGACAGTAATCCGTTAGGGTCTGCAAGCCCTTCCACATCCGACAAGTATGTGAGCTGGTGTGATAGGTTTCCACTTCCACCTATATTGTCCTTTTACACGTTTAATATCTCGTCAGAGGTCGTAGCGGGCATTCAAGGTGTGTGTTTTCTTGTTTGTTTATGGCCCTATACAGTTCATTGAGTGCCAAAGTTGTGTTGGCTTGTGTAGAGATGTAAACAGGCATGATCATTTTGGATGAGAACTCTCTTGGTAGAGAAACATTTCTGCAGCTTACCATGAGGTATATCAGGTGAGCAAAAGCTCTAGATTTCTTTCCCAATGGAAGCAGCACACCAGTTGTTGTTTACAATGAGACACACCCCTCCCCCTTCGGACTTGCCTGTGGCTTCCGCCGTCTGATCGCGTCGCTCCATGGAGAAACCACAGAGTTCTAAATTCATAGATAGAGCCAGCCAAGTTTCTGCAAGGCATTGCAGCTTTTCTAGTCTCTCTGAAAGGTGTCTCTCAAACGAAGCTCATCCATCTTCTTCTCAAGTGACTGGACATTTGGCAGTAAAATGGAGGGGAGCGCTGGTAAATTTCATCTTTGTCTTAGTCCTCTACTCTTTTCTCTTTTTTTATCAATGACCTGCCACTGGCATTAAACAAAGCATGTGTGTCTGTGTATGCTGAGGATTCAACCGTATACACATCAGCAACCCCAGCTAATGAAGTCACTGAAACCCTTAAAGTGTTGCAGTCAGTTTAGGAATGGGAGGTCAGTAATAAACTGGTTCTGTACATCTCTTAAACTAAGAGCATTGTATTTGGCACAAATTATTCCATACTATCTAGACCTCAGCTGAATCTGACAATGAATGGTGTGGCTGCTGAACAAGTTGAGGAGACTAAATTACTTGGTGTCACTTTAGATGACATTTTCATGGTCAAAACTTATAGATTCAATGGTGGTAAAAATGGGGATGGGTTTGCCCATACTAAAGAGATGCTCTGTTTTTTTCACACATCACTCCACAAAGAATGCATATCTTATCTTGATTGTGGTCCAGTCATATGAAGTATTCATACCCTTTATTCAGTACTTTGTTGAATCACCTTTGGCAGCGATTACAACCTGCAGTCTTCTTAGGTATGATGCTACAAGCTTGGCACACCTGTATTTGGGGAGGTTCTCCCATTCTTCTCTGCAGATCCTCTCAAGCTCTGTCAGGTTGGATGGGGAGTGTTGCTGCACAGCTACACTGCTCAAAAAATAAAGGGAACACTTAAACAACACAATGTAACTCCAAGTCAATCACACTTCTGTGAAATCAAACTGTCCACTTAGGAAGCAACACTGATTGACAATAGATTTCACATGCTGTTGTGCAAATGGAATAGACAACAGGTGGAAATTATAGGCAATTAGCAAGACACCCCCAATAAAGGAGTGGTTCTGCTGGTGGGGACCACAGTCCACTTCTCAGTTCCTATGCTTCCTGGCTGATGTTTTGGTTACTTTTGAATGCTGGCGGTGCTTTCACTCTAGTGGTAGCATGAGACTGAGTCTACAACCCACACAAGTGGCTCAGGTAGTGCAGCTCATCCAGAATGGCACATCAATGCGAGCTGTGGCAAGAAGGTTTGCTGTGTCTGTCAGCGTAGTGTCCAGAGCATGGAGGCGCTACCAGGACACAGGCCAGTACATCAGAAGACGTGGAGGAGGCCGTAGGAGGGCAACAACCCAGCAGCAGGACCGCTACCTCCGCCTTTGTGCAAGGAGGAGCACTGCCAGAGCCCTGCAAAATGACCTCCAGCAGGCCACAAATGTGCATTCGTCTACTCAAATGGTCAGAAACAGACTCCACGAGGGTGTTATGAGGGCCCGATGTCCACAGGTGGGGGTTGTGCTTACAGCCCAACACCGTGCAGGACGTTTGGCATTTGCCAGAGAACACCAAGTTTGGCAAATTCGCCACTGGCGCCCTGTGCTCTTCACAGATGAAAGCAGGTTCACACTGAGCACGTGACAAGAGTCTGGAGACGCCGTGGAGAACATGCTGCTGCTTGCAACATCCTCCAGCATGACCGGTTTGGCGGTGGGTCAGTCATGGTGTGGCATTTCTTTGGGGGGCCGCACAGTCCTCCATGTGCTCGCCAGAGGTAGCCTGACTGCCATTATGTACCGAGATGAGATCCTCAGACCCCTTGTGAGACCATATGCTGGTGCGGTTGGCCCTGGGTTCCTCCTAATGCAAGACAATGCTAGACCTCATGTGGCTGGAGTGTGTCAGCAGTTCCTGCAAGAGGAAGGCATTGATGCTATGGACTGGCCCGCCCGTTCCCCAGACCTGAATCCAATTGAGCACATCTGGGACATCATGTCTCGCTCCATCCACCAACGCCACGTTGCACCACAGACTGTCCAGAGTTGACAGATGCTTTAGTCCATGTCTGGGAGGAGATCCCTCAGAAGACCACCTCATCAGGAGCATGGCCAGGCGTGGTAGGGAGGTCATACAGGCACGTGGAGGCCACACACACTACTGAGCCTCATTTTGACTTGTTTAAAGGACATTACATCAAAGTTCGATCAGCCTGTAGTGTGGTTTTCCACTTTAATTTTGAGTGTGACTCCAAATCCAGACCTCCATGCTTGATAAATTTGATTTCCATTGATCATTTTTGTGTGATTTTGTTGTCAGCACATTCAACTATGTAAAGAAAAAAGTATTTAAGAATATTTCATTCATTCAGATGTGTTATTTTAGTGTTCCCTTTATTTTTTTGAGCAGTGTATTTTCAGGTAAGTCCAGGTTCTGGCTGGTCAGCTCAAGGACATTCATAGATGTGTCCCGAACCCACTGTGTTGGCTTGGCTGTGTGCTTCAAGTCGTTATCCTGTTGGAAGGTGAACCTTCGCCCCAGTTTGAGGTCCTGAGCGCTCTGGAACAGGTTTTCATCAAGGATCTCTATGCACTTTGCTCGGTTCATCTTTCCCTCGATCCTGAATAATCTCCCGGTCCCTGCCTCTGAAATACATTCCCACAGCATGATGCTGCCAACACCATGCTTCACCGTAGGGATGGTGCCAGGGTTTCTCCAGACATGACGGTTGGCATTCAAGCCAAAGAGTTCAATCCTGGTTTCATCAGACCAAATAATCTTGTTTCTCATTGTCTGAGAGTCCTTTAGGTGCCTTTGGCATACTTCAAGCGGTCGATCATGTGCCTTTTACTGAGAAGTGGCTTCTGTCTTACCACTCTACCATAAAGGCCTGATTGGTAAAGTGCTGCAGAGTTAGTTGTCCTTCTGGAAGTTCTCTAATCTCCACAGAGGAACTCCGGAGCTCTGTCAGAGTGACCATCGGGTTATTGGTCACCTCCCTGACCAAGGCCCTTCTCCCCCGATTGCTCAGTTTGGCCAGGCTGCCAATTCTAGGAAGAGTTTCAGTGGTTCCAAACTTCTTCCATTTAAGACATTCAATGCTGCAGAAATGTTTTGGTACCCTTCTGCAGATCTATGCCTCGACACAATCCTGTCTCGGCGCTCTACGGACAATTCCTTCAACCTCATGGCTTTGTTTTTGCTCTGACATGCACTGTCAACTGTGGGACATTATGTAGATAGGTGTGTGCCTTTCCAAACCATTTCCAATCAATTGAATTTACCACAGGTGGACTCCAATCAAGTTGTAGAAACATCTCAAGGATGATACATGGAAACAGGATGCATCTGAGCTCAATTTCGAATCTCATAGCAAAGGGTCTGAATACTTATGTATATAAGGTATTTGTGTTTTTTATTTGTAGTACATTTTTATGAAAATCTGTTTTTGCTTTGTCGTTTTGGGGTATGTTGTGTGTGGATTTATGAGGAAAATGTTTTAATTTAATCCATTTTAGAATAAGGCTGTAATGTAAAGTTTTTTGGGGAAAAGTCCAGGTGTCTGAATACTTTCCAAATGCACTGTATGTGTAACTGATAGATGCACATATACATTTAAAAACATTGACATGTAGTATGTGTATGTCAATTGTAAAAAGTATTTTGTCTTTTTCGTTATGTGCGGACCCCAGTAAGACTAGCTGTCTCTATTGACGTCCTAATAAATGAAATAAAAAAAGTCTCACCAGGATGCCAGCTTGTCTACCACATCTACTGTACGTCTGCAGCGTTTTGGTAGCCAGTGAAACAAAGGAATAGCGTCCAGTGTGAAGGGAAAAGCCGAGTCAGAGTTGATATTGATATCGAGGTTAGTAATTGTCGATCTGACGTTAGTAACTGCCGGTGTCCAAAAGTGCTTGGTAGTCACTGTACAGGAAAAAGTCACTTAATAGCAAAGTCCGCCTTCTCTATCAGTAATCTGCACCAATAGAGTCAGTGCTACAAACTGTTCCCACCTGTCATCTCCCCTCATGTCTCCTCACAACAAGCATACTGCTGTATAGGGTGTTTCATTACCTGCTAATGCCAGGTTCAGGGTGAACATGATGCATTGAGAATTGGTTGTGTAATTTTTGATAGAGTTACCGATTGATTTATTTCTTAGCGAAAGTGAATCGATGGAAATCTCATTAAGAGAGACGGTAAAAGTCACAGCAGATGTGTAAACACATGCCCTGTTGGTTTTAACGACATCTCAGGATAATGCAAGAGGCCTGTAGGAACTAGTCCCTCTCCCAACACTCACTACTCCCACCAACCACATGAAAATGCGAACCTAGACTCAGAGATGGAGTTGTCCTTGTTTAATGAAAAGGACCTGATATTCAGCACAGATAGCAACTTGAAAAAGAAAGCCCTCTCACAATACTCCCCAAATTGAAAATAATAATTGCTCTCTGAAAACAGTCTTGATCTGAAGAGGGATAGACAGCTCATATTGATCAGTACGTAAAACAATCAATATCTGCATAGTTGCTCACTCTTTTTTCAAGCCGTGAGGTCGAAGGACTTGTCCGTAGAGCTCAGAGACAGGATTGTGTTGAGGCACAGATCTGGGGACGCATACCAAAAAGGGAGGTGACCAAGAACCCTATGGTCACTCTGACAGAGCTCCAGAGTTGCTCTGTGGAGATGGGAGAACCTTCCAGAAGGACAACCATCTCTGCAACACTCCACCAATCAGGCCTTTATGGTAGAGTGGCCAGACGGAGGGCACTCCTCAGTAAAATGCACAACAGCCCGCTTGGAGTTTGCAAAGAGGCACCTAAAGGACATGAGAAACAAGATTCTCCTCCTTGATGTTACCAATATTGAATGCGAAGCGTCACGTCTGGAGGAAACCTGGCACCATCCCTACGGTGAAGCATGGTGTTGGCAGCATCATGTTTTTCAGCGGCATTGACTTAGAGAATAGTCAGGATCGAGGCTAAGATGAACGGAGCAAAGTACAGAAAGATCCTTGTTGAAATTCTGCTCCAGAGCGCTCAGGACCTCAGAATGGGGCGAAGGTTCACCTTCCAACAGGACAACAACTCTAAGTACACAGCCAAGACAATGCAGGAGTGGCTTCAGGACAAGTCTCTAAATGTCCTTGAGTAGCCCAGCCAGAGCCCGGACTTGAACGCCGATCGAAAATGTCTGGAGAGACCGGAAAATAGCTGTGCAGCAATGCTCCCCATCCAACCTGACAGAGCTTGAGAGGATCTGCAGAGAAGAATGGGAGAACCTCCCCAAATACATGTGTGCCAAGCTTGTTGCATCCTACCTAAGAAGATTCAAGGCTGTAATCACTGCCAAAGGTGCTTCAACAATGTACTGAGTAAAGGGTCTGAATACATGCTGTGTGTCATATTTAATTTTTAAAATATTTTTTTGCTCTGTCATTATGGGGTGTTGTGTATATATTGATGAGGGGCGGAACATGATTTAATCAATTTTAGAATAAGGCTATAATGTAACAAAATGTGGAAAAAGTCAAGGGGTCTAAATACTTTCTGAACTCTGTATGCACAATGCTTATTGTTATAATCAGTGGTTTTCTATTAATTCCCTTGACCAAAATGTGAATATTTCACACGGTTTGATGGAGTGTGTCTGATGGAGCAGGTCACCTCCGCCCTGGTAAAGTCCGTGTTGTTCTCCAGGGAGACCAATGTATTGCAGACTGTTAAAGTCAAGGCCCCCAATGGCTCAAGAGTGCAGGTACCTGGGGCTCCATCAATTCCCTCTTCTCTCAATGTCTCTCTCCCTCTGATGACAAGGTGAATATCAAATTCATTAGCACTTTTACTGGAAGCTGAAAACAACACTGTCTTGACTACAGGAATACACGGTGTGGGTGTGGTGCACGTGTCCATCCATGGTTGTGTGAGTGTGTAGCAGAGGGGAACAGAAAGGGATAGACAGAGACCGTGCTGTACATTAATAACCACAGTGAACGCAGACACATGTAAGTGGTATCAGGTCTCTCTCACATAAATGACTGTGCTGTACATTAATAACCACAGTGAACGCAGACACATGTAAGTGGTATCAGGTCTCTCTCACATAAATGACTGTGCTGTAAATTAATAACCACAGTGAATGCAGACACATGTAAGTGGGTTGATGTCTCTCTAACATAAATGACTGTGCTGTACATTAATAACCACAGTGAACGCAGACACATGTAAGTGGTATCAGGTCTCTCTCACATAAATGACTGTGCTGTACATTAATAACCACAGTGAATGCAGACACATGTAAGTGGGTTGATGTCTCTCTAACATAAATGACTGTGCTGTACATTAATAACCACAGTGAACGCAGACACATGTAAGTGGGTTGATGTCTCTCTAACATAAATGACTGTGCTGTACATTAATAACCACAGTGAACGCAGACACATGTAAGTGGTATGAGGTCTCTCTAACATAAATGACTGTGCTGTACATTAATAACCACAGTGAATGCAGACACATGTAAGTGGGTTGATGTCTCTCTAACATAAATGACTGTGCTGTACATTAATAACCACAGTGAACGCAGACACATGTAAGTGGTATGATGTCTCTCTAACATAAATGACCGTGCTGTACATTAATAACCACAGTGAACGCAGACACATGTAAGTGGGTTGATGTCTCTCTAACATAAATGACCGTGCTGTACATTAATAACCACAGTGAACGCAGACACATGTAAGTGGTATCAGGTCTCTCTCACATAAATGACAGTGCTGTAAATGAATAACCACAGTGAACGCAGACACATGTAAGTGGGTTGATGTCTCTCTAACATAAATGACCGTGCTGTACATGAATAACCACAGTGAACACAGGCACGTGTAAGTGGGTTGATGTCTCTCTAACATAAATGACTGTGCTGTACATTAATAACCACAGTGAACGCAGACACATGTAAGTGGTATGATGTCTCTCTAACATAAATGACCGTGCTGTACATTAATAACCACAGTGAACGCAGACACATGTAAGTGGTATGATGTCTCTCTAACATAAATGACCGTGCTGTACATTAATAACCACAGTGAACGCAGGCACATGTAAGTGGGTTGATGTCTTTCTGATGGCTACAAATAATGACATGGTCCCTGATCACGTAGAGAAGACTGTTATGTGCCGCAGGGTGGAAGCACACACATGCAAGCACACACACATGCAAGCACACACACACACACATATGCAAGCACACACCTACCTGCATGCGCACACACACACCTACCTGCACGCGCACATACACCCCTCACACTTAAGAATTCTCCCATCTAGTACCTCCCCTGCTCATGTCTGAGTTTCGGCCCCAAGGGCTTGATTTAGATGAAATGTCAGTTTTAATGGAAAATGTGATGGAAACAAAACAACAGCTTGGAATATTGCTTGTGTAAGTAGGAAAGGGGAGGCAAGTGCGAGGGTGGTGGCCGTGGTGGGGGTTGTTTCTCTTTTGATTGTACTTGTTAGGAATTCATTGGTTGCCTGTGTGATATTAGGGTTGTAGTGAATGTAGAACCTCGGCAGTGGGTCGTGGCCTGCTCTTTCTAGATGTTCATGCCAAGTGGGAGCTCATTGGTTGCCTGGCAGGCCGGGACATGGAGCAACCTGGAGGTGACAGCAGCAGCTGATTGAGAAGGGAGAGGCTCTCTTTTTTTTCTCTCTCGTTTCTCTCTCTCTCACACACACCAGAAGTATCCCTCACACTGTGAGTCACATTCCCGTTAGAAAGGAATGACCATCTAATCATCAGCATCACATTAGATCTATTCATGTCCATTTTAATGTGTATTCTTATAATGACGTCCATGCAACCCAGCCCTGCTGTGTTTCTACATGTCCTCCATCTCTGGGCTGCTTAATGTGTTGTGCGCCATGGGCTACTCAAGCATGTTGGGGAACACTTGCAGTAACTCCGGTGTTGACACCTCGCCGAGCGCTTACTGTTTGTTTCTGTAGTAATTTCAGCTCCACAGCTACTCCGAGGCAGAATCCCCATTTGGCTCCATGGTAATTAATTGATCCATATTGATCTCTTGTATTCCTCAAGCGGTTGAACGTCGTGGTCTGAAAGCTGAAAGTGGGCTGTTGATTAAATGCAGTCTATCTGCGAATGCAATCGCAAACCAGTTCCTATCGAGGACCAGACTGTGTTCTTTATGCCATACTCATTCAGTTTATTGTGTAAGAGAAGCGGTTGCAATTTCAGGTTTCAGTTACGGGGCGACAAACCCTCCCTCCTCAAAGTCCTGGACAGACTGTCACAAAAGGACAAATAGAAACGGGAGTGATTTACTCTTGGCACTGTTTTTGGACTTGACTGCATTTGAAACTTGATCGGTCTGGCCCAGGCCTAACACAGTGTTGGCATAATCACAAGACAACATATTCATTACTCAGTTAATAATTCATCAGTGAGATCGTGTTGATGAATTGCCTCAGAGTTTGGCACGCCTCCAAAAAGGATCCAATCTTTTTAGGAAAATGTGCACTTTAGATCCCACCGACAATGGTTTCTGTGGGCTAGCGTAACGCTGGGTTAGGTTGTTGAGAAGGAAAAAAATGGAGACATTTTATGGTGGGAAAAAGGTTAGTAGTAGTCGTGGATTTAAAAAAATAATTGTTTAAAAGCAGGGGGAAAGAGATAGTGATAATAGCTTACCTGCTGTCAGTGTGCGTGACTGGGAAGTTTGGACTCCGTGGTCACCATGGAAACAGAATTTGGCAATGTAGTGAGGCGGGGGTCTTTTTGACCTTCCTTCAGACGACAGTGCACACCGATAAAGATGTCATTATGAAAAATAACATCTGGGCCTCACATCAGAGCGTGGGAGTGGTGAAATTGCTCCGGTACAGGGTTTTTGTCATGTGCAGCCCTCTGAGAATTCAAACTGATGTTCTCCAGTCTCATGTGTTTATCTCAATGTTATAAATATCCCTCAGGACCTGTTTAAGAAAGCATAATAAGATAGTGCTGGGACCAAGCCGTGACACTCCAGTGTTTAGTGGCAGGTTTTTGTTTGTAGACTGCTCGCTGCTCGCTTAACCCAGAAGCCACCGACGCCAATGTGTCGGAGAAAACACCGTCCGCCTGGCGACCAAAGTCAGTTTGCAGAGGCCCGGCCCGCCACAAGTAGCTGACAGAGCGCGATGGGACACTCGGGAGGCCCCTCAATATGAATTTCTGAAGAAGAAAAAACATGAGTTTTTATGAGGCAAATCCAGCAGCACCACCTCAAAAATGTAGAATGTTTACCTTGGCTTTGAACCGTCTCTGTTCTCATGCTGATCAAAATTGGATTAGCATTTAGGTATCACTGTATTCCCTGCTACCCAACTACAGTACATCTTAAATATGCTGTGTTTTATATTACCAGTAGTTGTGTGCTGTCTGGTATAATGGTTTAGTAAAATAAATCCTACAGACAAAGAGCCATATATGGGTGGTCCTATAAATAATGGGGCCAATGTGTGACATTGTGATCAAAATGGCAAAATGGTTTGAACGAAAAATACAAAAAGATTTCCATGCAGCTCCATATGTGTATGTAGAGGAATAAAAGTGAATATATGCAAATTGACCCATAACTGCACCTTTTTTTTACCTTTATTTTACTAGGCAAGTCAGTTAAGAACAAATTCTTATTTTCAATGACAGCCTAGGAAAAGTGCCCCTGCCAGAATCTGTCATTCTGCCCCTGCCTGTTCAGGGGCAGAATGACAGATTTGTACCTTGTCAGCTCAGGGATTTGAACTTGCAACCTTTTGATTACTAGTCCAACACTCTAACCTCTAGGCTACCCTGCCACCTACTGTAAGCAACAACATATCCCTAGGACTTAACATCCTTTAAGCAGGGTTCATAGAGACATTGGCAAGTCAAATTCAAGGACTTTCAGGTACTTTTTCAAGCACTTAATTGTCATTTTCTATGACCTCCATGTTATATTTTTTTAAGCATGCAAAAAAGTGTCATGTATCTCACTACCACATTAACATTTTAAGAAATAATGCATTTTCAGGCCTTGCCAATGCGTTGAAATTCATTATTATTATTACATGTAAAATATGTGAGAACAATGTGGACATTGCCTGACGAATAGATTGGATGCATGCGTGCCAACCAAAAACCAGGTTTCTTTTTTAATGTAAGGATGTGTATGGAAAGCCAAGTTGAAAGCAGCATTCGATGTTGTCGTCCTTATAATAAACCACAAGTAGTTTTACAGCAACAGAGTAGTGCAACACCCTTCAATGGAAGTGGTGGGAAACAAACATCACTGATAATTATAATGGAGCCTGATAACTTATAAATTGGCTGCAATATTTACAAGGACATTTTCAAGCACCAAATTGAGGACATTTTCAAGGTAGGAGTTTCAAGGTAGGCCTATACCAGTACTTGAATTTCTGAGCTCCAAATTCAAGTAGGCTACTTCAAGCACCTTGCATTGTTTAAAATTGCAGGTGTTACGTTGAAAGCAAAATGGATTTGTCATGTTATTTCATTACCAGATCATGTTGTGAATAAACCCACTAGGCCTTGTCATTTGTCATTTATATCCAGAATAATGAATAGGAATAGTGTTGGGTGTTGCGCAATAGTTTATCCTATACAATTGTACACAGTCGACTCTGTGTCCAATCCGAGGCACAAAAACATATGGAAACATAAGCTCATTACCTCAATGATTTCTCTGTTAAATCTAACGAGACCCTGCTGTAAATCAAGCAGACAACAACAGATGATCAATTGGCTAGGGATATTAGATCCAAAGAGGATCCAGGCACAACTGTCTTCACCGGTGTAATAAATGAGACACCAAAATATTGTGGACATTCCTCGTTGTTGCATTGAATGCGCTGTCACAACAGCTGTTTGTCACTTGACTGTTGTTCTGAAAATTCATTCCTGGATCAGATGATGGTATGTGAAAATATAACAGCATAGCTAATAAGCTGGACTCCAAATGTGCATATAACAAGTATTATGCATAATTATGCAATAAACCACATTAAAGACAGTATCGATTTAGGTTTTAAGTATCAAGGTAAGGTGACTTTCGGTTAGAAGCATTCAATTTTGCAATCACATACATCATATTTGGATTTGTGTGCGCAATGATGTCTTTTTTGACCCCTTATAAACATAAGGAGTCACGAAATGTTACGTGGGTACACTGCATTTCTGAGATCTCTATACAAAAAACTGTCAGACTGCTAGATCCAGGATTCCAGGTTTTAAATCAACTCGTGATTTTGATTGAATATACTGTAGCTATGACCCCCCATACTGTATGTTATAGTATAGTATGACAGTTTATAGAAGGAACCATATGTGCATTTTGAAAAATAAATTGACTTCACAAATCTTGATAAAAAAGTAAGGAAAAGAAATACGAAATCAAAAAGTAGTATAATTGAAGGACAGAAGGTAACGTCACGATCGTTCAATGTTGACACTTGATGGCGGTATAGTCAAAACGCACATATATGGTTCTTCCTTGCAAGTGTTCAAATGGTAATGTGTGTTCTGGCTGAACAGTTTGTTTGCTGGAGGTGAAGGTGCTGTGTAGTCCTTGGCTTTTTTAATTAAAAGCCAGCCGTATCACTCCCCAACATTGGGAGGTGTGATCATAGCCTGTCATATCAGTTCAGCACAAACATGTTTTTGGCCAGATCTATTTAATGGGCTTGTCAGAACGGATGGAAATTAAACCTGGCATAACTGACAGATAAGTCTGGGTGTTTTTAGATGTGTTGGGCTTTGTTTGCCTTGATTATTTGGTCCTGCACTCGCTGTTGATACACATCGGCGTTTCCTCCGACACATTGGTGCGGCTGGCTTCCGGGTTAAGTGGGCATTGTGTCAAGAAGCAGTACAGCTTGGTTGGGTTGTGTTTTGGAGGACGCAAGGCTCTCGACCTTCACCTCTCCCATGTCTGTATAGGAGTTGCAGCGATGACACGACTGTAACTACCAATTGGATACCACGAAATCGGGGAGAAAAAGGTGTAATTAAAAAAAAAATGTTTCTTGACACACACATTCAAATCAAATGTTATTTGTCACATGCGCCGAATTCAACAGGTGTATAACTTACTGTCAAATTATTACTTACAAGCCCTTACCCAACAATGCAGTTTTAAAAAAATACCCCCCAAAAAGTAAGAGATAAGAAAAACAAATAATTGAAGAGCTGCTGTAAATAACAATAGTGGGGCTATATACAGGGGGTACCAGTGTCGAGGTAATTGAGGTAATTATGTACAGTTGAAGTCGTAAGTTTACATACACCTTAGCCAAATACATTTAAACTCAGTGATGTTGATGATGCGGCCACCCCTGTGCTTCACGGTTGGGATTGTGTTCTTCGGCTTGTACTACAAACATAACAATGGTCATTATGGCCAAACAGTTTTATTTTTGTTTCAACAGACCAGAGGACATTTCTCCAAAAAGTTCCATCTTCGTCCCCATCTGCAGTTACAAACAGTAGTCTTGCTTTTTTTATGACGGTTTTGGAGCAGTGGCTTCTTCCTTGCTGCGCGGCCTTTCAGGTTATGTCAATATAGGACTCGTTTTACTGTGGATATAGATACTTTTGTACCTGTTTCCTCCAGCATCTTCACAATGTCCTGTGCTGTTGTTCTGGGATTGATTTGCACTTTTCGCAACCAAAGTACGTTCATCTCTAGGAGACAGAATGCATCTCCTTCATGAGCGGTATGAGGGCTGCGTGTCCCATGGTGTTTATACTTGCGTACTATTGTTTGTACAGATGAAAATGGTACCTTCAAGTCGTGCAAATGCAAATAGTCTGGGTAGCCATTTGATTGTTCAGGAGTCTTTATGGCTTGGGGGTAGAAGTTGTTTAGAAGCCTCTTGGACCTAGACTTGGCGCTCCGGTACCACTTGCCGAGCGGTAGCAGAGAGAACTATCTATGAATAGGGTAGCTGGAGTCCTGGATAGAGGTCCTGGATGGCAGGAAGGATGGACTGGGCCTTACACACTACCCTCTGTAGTGCGGTCGGAGGCCGAGCAGTTGCCATACCAGGCAGGGATGCAACCCGTCAGGATGCTCTCGATGGTGCAGCTTTAGAACCTATTGAGGATCTGAGGACCCATGCCAAATCTTTTCAGTCTCCTGAGGGGGAATAGGTTTTGTCGTACCCTCCTCACAACTGTCTTGGTGTGCTTAGACCATGTTAGTTTGTTCGTGATGTGGACACCAAGGAACTTGAAGCTCCCAACCCGTTCCACGACAGCCCCATCGATGAGAATGTTCTTTTGAGAAAAAAAATGTTTTTCATCAAATCACTGTCAAACTAGCTTGAAGGAAAGCTTATTAAACCAATCCACCATAATTTCAACTCTATAAACATCACAATGAAAAATAACCGAGAGCCACATTTATACATTGTGTGACGTCCTGAATGAGAGACGTGTGTTTCCCAGGCTCCATCAGGGGAGTTGGATGGTAATTATACAGGGTTTCATTGAGATTTTACTAGTAGTAGAAAAACTACTGTATTGTCATAATTGAGTAAATGTAAAGATACCTTAATAGAAAATGACTCTGGTAAAAGTGAAAGTCTCACAGTAATATTTTACTTGAGTGAAAGTCTAAAAGTATTTGGTTTTAAGTATTCATAAATGTATTTGCTAAAATATACTTGGGTATCAAAGTATGTATAATAAAAAAATCCTTATACTAATCAAACCAGACGGCGCCATTTTCTATTGTATGGATAGCCAGGGGCACACTCGAACACTTAGACATCATTTACAAACCAAGCATTTGTGTTTAGTGAGTCCGCCAGATCTGAGGCAGAAAGGATGAGCAGGGATGTTCTCTTGATAAGTGTGTGAACTGGACAATATTGCCTGTCCTGCTAAGCATTCAAAATGTATCGAGTACTTTTGGATGTCAGGGAAAATGTATGGAGTAAAAAGTACATTATTGTCTTTCGGAATGTAATGGAGCAAAAGTTGTCAAATATAAATAGTTAAGTAAATTACATACCCCCCCCAAAAAAAGTATGTTTTACTTAAGTACTTTATACCACTGGATTTCACATCCCTTCTCTTTTTTCTAATCATTTAAATGTATTTGGATCACAGAGGGAGGTTTTATGGAAACCTCTTTGCAGGGGTTATCCAGACAGACCTCAATATATCATGTGCAGCATCACCATCTGCTCTCAGGCTTTACTAGATGTGGGAATTGTACCGTTGTTTTGTTTTCCTTGTTTGAGTCAATTGTCATCTCATTAACATGTAAATATAGAGCTGATGAAACATGGCAGAGCAAGAGGGAGAGAAGCATCATACAATATGGGGAGGGGGGCACTGTAGTGAAGGAGAAAGTGGGAGATGAGGGGGAGAGATAGCCAAAGTGTTTTCCCAGAACAGTGACACTTACTTCACAGCCACAAGTGCTCTCCCCTTTCAGCAAGGTGATGTCCTTGGACTGCCCCTCTCCTAGCTGGCCGCCACCCTCTCAACACACAATCCATGCCACTCCTCTATTCTCCTCTTCAGTGTGCACGTTTACATTTATTTTCATGAGGCAGAACTGAATTCCGCTACATGGGCCTGCTGCAAAGTCAAATTTTCTATACCGTAAAAATCCATGAAAAAAAGTGCTTTTCAGTCATAGGTTAGGTTTAGGCCTTTGGGTTAGCAGTGTGGTTAAGGTTAGGGTTAAGGTTAGGATTTTATGACTTTGTGGCTGAGCTGCCTCCAGGGCAAGATTCATGACAATAAATGCCAACCAGCCTGGAATACACTTCTCATCTCCCCCGTTCTCTTCAGATCTCATTGTTGTCCCTTCATTTTAGGGACAGTCACAGACCATCCCAAACATAAACCTCCATTGGAGTGTGGTGTAGCAGCTGTCTTCATAAGAGCACTTCTAAGTGTTGTTTCTCATGTCATGACGTTGACGGTTTGAGAGCCCTCTCTGACCTTTGCAAGGTCTTTCCACTGTGTTGAGTTCATCACTTCCCGTGTCATCCATTTATTGTTCCCTAATCTCCCCCATTGCCTTGGTTGCTTCCCATTTCCCTTTAATAACTGTTACCAGAGATGGTCTCTGTGAGTGTGACTGAAAAAAAATCAATGGAGGGTCTGGAACGGGAATGAGATCCTGCCTCTGTACTTTGAGTGATAACAATCCTCCCAGGCCCAGCCTCCTTTTGCTGTATCATCTGGCCTCTCATTGGTCCACGCGAAGGGAGGCCCACAGCACAGCCCTCTTCATTAGAACAGTCTGTGTGAGAACAGACTCTATAGGGAGACAGTCTAGAGCCTGTCTCAACGAGGGCTCCAGATCAGAGAGATGTAGAAGGTGTCAGGAAGGAATCACAACTAATTATTTGCTCAATTTAAAGGCCTAGTTTGAAATATGTTGAATATGTTGTTCAATGTTTTCGTGGAGATATGGATATGCCGTGTTCACTCACATGGACATCTGCACCTCGTCAGTCAGTGGTGGATGGTTCTCTTAGCCAACATCAAAGTATTGCCACGAGGAAATGTAAACATGATCTCTACGTGCATTGGGTTATTTTCAGTAGAGATGGGCTACTCTGTAGATGTATGTATCACTGAGTCACAGACAAGCACACTTTCAGTTAAACATACTGACTGCAACTTCTATCTACGTGACTAAATCCCATCGGTTAACAGTGTTGGGGAGTAGTGAACTACATTTAAACTACATCTAGTAGTTAAACTAGCAATTAAACTACATTTTGGAGTAGATTGGTGGTAGTTGAACTAAATTCAAATCTAGGTAGTGTTTTCAGTAGTTCATAGCTTTTTTTTGCCATGTAGCGGTATAGCTAACTACTGGAACTTCACACTACTTTTATAATATGAGTGACGTAGGCAATAATTGTGTTTTTCTTTTTCGGCATCAGACCTGCCTAATTCTCACTTGAAACGTTGTTTTTGTGTTTAGTAGACTAAATGACACATTCTGTTGACATACCATCGTTCCTGTACCCAAGAAAGCTAAGGTAACTGAGCAAAATGACTATCGCCCCGTAGCATTTACTTCCGTCATCATGAAGTGCTTTGAGAGACTAGTCAAGGACCATATCACCTCCACCCTACCTGACACCCTAGACCCACTCCAATTTGCTTACCGCCCCAATAGGTCCACAGGCGACACTATCGCACTACACACTGCACACTGCCCTAACCCATCTGGACAAGAGGAATACCTATGTGAGAATACTGTTCATCGATTACAGTTCAGAATTTAACACCATAGTACCCTCCAAACTCGTAATTAAGCTCGAGACCCTGGGTCTAGACCCCACCCTGTGCAGCTGGGTCCTGGACTTCCTGACGGGCCGCCCCCCAGGTGGTGAGGGTAGGCAACAACATCTCCATCCCGCTGATCCTCAACACTGGGGCCTCACAAGGGTGTGTTCTCAGCTCTCTCCTGTACTCCCTGTTCACCCATGACTGCGTGGCCATGCACGCCTCCAACTCAATCATCAAGTTTGCAGACGACACGGACAAACACCTCAGGAGGCTGAAGAAATTTGGCTTGTCACAAAAAACATTCACACACTTTTACAAATGCACAATCGAGAGCATCCTGTCGGGCTGTATCACCGCCTGGGACGGCAATTGCTCCGCCCACAACCGTAAGGCTCTCCAGAGGGTAGTGAGGTCTGCACAACGCATCACCGGGGGCAAACTACCTGCCCTCCAGGACACCTACACCACCCGATGTCACAGGAAGGCCAAAAAGATCTTCAAGGACAACAACCACCCGAGCCAATGCCTGTTCACCCCGCTACCATCCAGAAGGCAAGGTCAGTACGGGTGCATCAAAGCTGGGACCGAGAGACTGAGAAACAGCTTCTATCTCAAGGCCATCAGACTGTTAAACAGCCATCACTAACATAGAGCGGCTGCTGACAACATACTGACTCAAATCTCGAGCCACTTTAATAATTAAAAATTGGATGTAATGTATGTATCACTAGCCACTTTAATCAATGCCACTTTATATAATGTTTACATACCCGACATTACTCATCTGATATGTGTATATACTGTACTCTTATACCACCATCTACTGCATCCTGCCTTTGCCGTTCGGCCATCACTCATCCATATATTTCTATGTACATACTCTTATTCATTCCTTTACACTTGTGCGGGTATAAGGTAGTTGTTGTGAAATTCTTAGATTACTTGTTAGATATTACTGCATGGTTGGAACTAGAAGCACTTGCATTTCGCTATACTCGCATTAACATCTGCTAAGCATGTGTATGTGACATAAAACATTTGATTTGATTTATGACCCAAATGTGATCTGTTCTTGCAATCTGTAGTCTACGACGTTTCAGATATGCATATGATCATTTTTCATGAGGGAGGTTAGATGTAGTGAACTACTCTTTCAAAGTAACTATTTTCATTACGGGTAGCTTTAGTTTAGCTTAACTTCTTCCAGTGGGAAGAAGCTTGGTCAACAATATTTTCAGAGTAGCCTCCCCGACACCTTCAGTTAACTGGTACAGAGCATCTTTGAGACACACAAAGCAGCGTGGCAGGTTACCAACCCCAGCGGAGGGGAGAGCTCCATGTCACGATCAGGAATGGACACCTGGGGGATTGATGACAGCCCTTCGCTCCTCTATTAGACACATGGTGGATGAATATTACTGCTCTGCTGCTGAGATAAGTCCCCGGTGGATTGACACAGCACTCGTTTGCTGGTTTTGCATGGAGCTCATGGGGTGTAGAAGAGCACTCCTGTCTAGACCTGGAGTAGACGGCAGCTGGGTGTGCACTGCGTTCTGAGTTTGTCTCTGTTGTCACTGTGATCTTTGTGGGGAAAGCTGCACTTGGTGGGCTGAAAAAGGGATAGGGACTAGGATCTGCTGACACGGTGCAGCATGACTGCCAGCCTGAAACAAAACACCTCTAGCAGAGATGCACTTTTCTCCTTTCCTACATGTTTCTAGTTTCCATTGCTTTTCCCCCTATATTTCTCTCTCTCTCTCTCTCTCTCTCTCTCTCTCTCTCTCTCTCTCTCTCTCTCTCTCTCTCTCTCTCTCTCTCTCTCTCTCTCTCTCTCTCTCTCTCTCATGACCGTCCAAAAAGACACATTCTGACCCATCTTTAAAATAGCTGGCAGAAGAAAGTCACATAAAATAAGAAAATATTACTATGCCCGCACGGAAGTGCACACACATATTCATTCTGAGTGATTGATCAGGTTTTCCTGGCCTTGTTCATCTGCAGAGGAAGTGTGAAGCAGGAGAGACTGTGGAGTACACTCTCAGATAGAGGATGCAATGTGTGTTCTCCCTCACTGTCTACACACATATCTGCCTCCCTCCCTCCCATCCCTGCCTGTTCTTCTGTTTCTCTCATTATGTCCTTCCATGGATGTGGTGTGACCAGGGGACCTTTCTCCTCCGTCCATTTCACCCCTTACTCCCGCCACTCTCCAGCAGCCATAATGACAAACATTTATTTAATACGAGCTGGTGGGAAAATTAGATTTAGGGTGTGGACAGTGAGAGAGGAAAATGGAGAGAGAGAGAGCGAGGGGAAAATGGAGAGCGAGAGAAAGATGGTGAGAGGAAGAAAGAAGTGAGAGTGAGGGAGAGCGAGAGGAAAATGGAGAGAGCGAAAAAAAGAAGTGCAAATGGAGAGAGAGAGAGCGAGAGACGGCGACACACAGAGAGAGTATCTCCGTGAGCCCTGAGGCTGTGTAGTAGAATCATAGAGACGCGGGGTGAGTCATCATTCCTGTCATCTTCATCACCACAGCTAATGACATCCAGTCTGAATGAGAGGATGAGGATGATTCGGACGATGATATGAACAAGATCGTCTAGTAGGCTAACGGTTTGAATGATATACTGCTCAGTACAGTGGCTCTGCTAAAGGAGAGAGTGTCAACCAACCAGAGCAACATGCCTCAGAATGAACATGCTTCTGTTGTGGGTGAAGCATTGACTCAGCAAATGCCCTTCCACTAGCCCTCCAGTCCTTGTTCTTTGATGTCATCCTCCGTCTGTAGAGTGAGCAGCGATGGGAGACATTTGCCTAGACATATGCTCTCTTTACCTCTCTCTGCTCTCCCCCGCTCTGCCTTAAGTGATCTGGGGTGTTTATGGAGGAACACTTGGCTGCCTGAAACCGGAGTGGAGGCAGGGAGCGTGCGTCTCCACCCCCCTCCCTGAGCTCCACTTTGGGCTTTCTGCATTTTAACAAAACATCTGACTCTGTCAGAACCAGTTAATCACAGCTGGGTCTTTAATACACTCTGGTCTCTCACTGTGCATTGGAGTGAGTGTGGTCTGGTGTCTGGGAGAAGGCATCGGATACGTCATAGCTATTACTTCAGAGTTGTCTAGAGACTCTGGACATGTGTCTATGTGCATTGCATACGTGGTAATAAATATGCACACATATGCTTCGTCATCAATGGACAAATGTACGCACATGCATGACCTCATGTCATAATGGATATTGTCAGATATGTATCACAGCTATTCCAGTGAGTCCTGTCCCTGCCGTCGACTGGAGAAGAGGCTTAGAAATGCAATTCATTCAATCCATTGGTGTTGAACCAGTGATCTAGCAGACCTGTCATTGGGTCTCTCTCTCTGAGCCTGAAATTCTCTGGTTTCCTGTCTAAGAGGAAGCCCAGCTGGGGAAATCACTGAATCAGCTGCTGATTGGCACACTGATGGAGACCATTTGGAAGCCAACGTTGCTGGAGGAAATTAAATTACACAATTTGTTGGCTTCTTTTTTTTTCTCTCCACAACAGCTTAAGGGATGAATAAGATGGAGAGACGATGCCGTGTGTGTGTGTCTGTGTGTGTGTTAGGGCTGCACAATCGAATTCACATCGAAATCGCAATATTGGCATGCGATAGGCCGATCCATATCTCAAGAGATCCATATCGCATGCAGTATTTTGAAATGTCACTCAGTCGCTTGTAAAGTCCGTTTTGATAGTTTATTCTGTTTATCGTTTATCTCCCTCTCTCGACTTTAGAGTTGCAAAAGGAGGGTATGTTACTGTTACATTTTTATGTTTACCAGTAAACTAGCAGAACTTTTAACTTTTCATTTTTTTTTAATCACATGACATCTAGTGGCCTATTTGGCCATTACATGGCTGTAATTATCGCTGGCCCTCTGATAAATAAAAAGCTGTACAAATTTTCCTAAATATAAACCATGAACTTAGTGAAATCCTGAATTCCGTTGGTGTTTAGTATGAGGGTTTCAGCATGAAATATCCTTTATATATTTTTTACACACATTCATTCATCCAGTACAGTCTATGATGCTGCGGCAGCATGGGGGTCTTGGTAGGACATTGTAGAAGAGCTGCTGCATGGACGGGATTATTCGGGAGGTCTGCTTATCGCTGTGGCCCACTGGAGAGCCCTATTATCTTTGCTGTGCACAGAGCACAGGCAAGGGTCCACCACTGTGCTCACAACAACCTCCATATTCTGGTGATGTACAGCATAGGAGATAGAGAGAGAGAGAGACAGAAGGATGGAGAGAGAGAGATCAGGGATGGGAAGAGTAAAACTGAGAGAGAACACGTGAGAAAGATGGGAAGAGAAAGACAAAGGCACAGAGAGGGATGGAGGGAGAAAGAGAGAGAGAGAGAGAGGGGGATGGAGGGAGAGAGAGAGATAATCAATGACATTTGACAAGACCATCCCTCTCCAGCGTCAGCAGCCTAGGAGAGCCGTGTTTATTCCCCAGTAACAATGGATTCTGTTTCAGAGATCACTCAGTACATAACCCATCATCAGAGAGGTTTAGAACTGCTAGATTACATGTCGCGTGCTGACTGAGTACATACTGTAAGCAGATACATATCTCCACATCAACCAACCAGACATCAACACATTGCGACATGTTGTATCCTATGTACTGGAAATGGTGTTCACTGTACTTGAGAGCCCTGATTCTCTCCTCTAGGGCCTTATTACCATATTAGAAGACATGTAAATGTTTCCCCTCATTGTGCTTCTATTCAGCCACTTTAGTACACCAATCAACACACAGCGCAAAACAATAAGGCTTTTATTTTCCGTATGAATCAGACAACTCATTAGGCAGTAATGAACTAACTCCTTTGTTGCTCTTCTTGTTTGGGGGGTTGGGAGCGTGGGGAGTGAACATGCATGCACGCACACACACACACATTCCCACACACACACGCACACATACGCGCACACACGCACACACACACACACATTCACACGCACACACACACACGCACACACACGCACACACACACACTCCCACACACACACCACCCGGCTATCCTGTAGTCCCACTCCAATTATGGCAGCATCTCACCCGGGAAAGGAGCCCACTTACCCAGCATTCACTTGATGAATAATTGATTGTTTATGCGAGTGTTTTGTTTGTAAATACACTTTTGGTGTCTGATTAATTGTTTTCTAGACATATTAATTTGCTAAATTTGATTTGATTTTTTAATTCATAATTTATTAGCTGAACACTCTCTGGCAATTAGGCAACACTAGGGTTTTGAAGGGTTTCTGTCAAACCCAGATTTGTTACGCATGAGGAAACACACACACACAGACACAGACACGCACGCACGCACGCACACACACGCACGCACGCACGCACGCACGCACGCACGCACGCACACACACACACACACACACACACACACACACACACACACACACACACACACACACACACACACACACACACACACACACACACACACACACACACACACACACTGACACAGGGCACCAGGTGGTAGCTCCCATGTGCTAACCCATTCGTCCTAGTGGGTTAGGGTTAGGGGTATATGGTGTGGAGAAGCTTCCAGACAACCTGTTAGCTTCAGTGTCAGTGAGATGTCAGTCAAGCTTTCAAGTAATATACTGTTGTACATCAGGGTAGTAGAGTTGTAGAGGTCCTCTCTCTTTAGTGAGAACTGAACTGACTTTTTCTTTCACTCAAGACACGCTGCTCTGCATCCTCACAGTTCACACCTGATATTAATCCCAGGCATATTCACTCTGCCCAAGTCTTCGGGTGGCCATCAACCTCTCCGACCAACCATGCACAGACAGGAAATCACACAGCAAATGCACATGCAATCCTTTCAGAGAGGCACAAAGGTGTGTTTCTATAATTGAGGAGGAAATGAACAACTGTGACATTTTCCCATAGAGATGTAATGAGAGGAAGTGTGCCTGATTCCTTCATTACATACAGGACAGGCAGCCCTGGACTCAACCTGGGAGACTGAGAGCAGGACAGTCAGCATTAGTGTTGTCGTGGGGAGGGCTACAAGGCCCACAGAGGAGAGAGAGTGGCGCTAGGCTGCTGCACGTGTGCCAAATGTGAGTCTGCCTGCCAATTTGTTGGGATACTGGCAAGTGCAGCGCAGGCTGAATCCTTGACATAGGGAGATGAATTATTGAAACATTGCTCGCTGTTGTGTAGGGGGCGGATCGAGAGATTCCTTTACTTGAACTCGAGGCATTCCAAGACGCTTAAAATATTGACGGGTTTGTACTGTTTGGATGTTGTTGCTTATTGGGTTCTACAAAAAACACAATGGAGCAATATGTTCTACAGGTTTAGAATGGAATTTACCAGACCGTATTGAAGAAGTGAATAGTAATTCTCATGCTTCATTAGCTAACCGTGTTAATGCATTTACTTATTTGACGCTTACTCTGCGCAATGCATAAGTCAGTAGATGGTCTGCAAATAATTTCCCCAAGTATTTAGAAACAACCTGACAAACGAAGTGAGAGAAAGTACAGTATATTATGGGCCATGTTTTCCCCTCAGCCAAGAGAGTGACTTTTTGGGGGGCCCTCCGAGAGTGCCTGGCAACCTTCACTCTCTCTGAGGCTCGTTCAGATTCTGCACACATGCCGGACTCAGTTACCAGTGTGCTCCATTGTGCTACAAAGTGGTTTGCTGTGATAGAACAACAATTTGAGGGTCATGTTGGTGAGCAGGGGGTGACTTGGCAGGGGGTGTTGTTGTTGTCAGCGTTCGACTTCCTGTGACGCCCGGCGCCGAAATGAGAGCAATGAATGTTAAACGGAGCCATTTGAAATGGTCTCTCATCAAATCTGTGTGCAGCGTCTCCGTTCGATGGCCTTGGAGGGGTAGGTGGCACCGAGAGCAACTGTCTCTTGCAACACAAACGCCTTGCTGCGTCGCTCCTTATCCAGCTGTGATGCTTATATCTCAATGAAGATGTACATAAGCGTTGTGCAGAGTTCATTCCGTTTGAGCAGTATTGCATTATAGACATCACAACAACTGGGGTGTGTCCCAGTTAAAGTATCTAAGTGCTCGAGGCAAAACGTACGGAAAGGGGAGAGCAGCAAACTGGTCCAGTTGAATTGCAGTGTGTGCAGTACACAACAGACTATAATCAATGCACAATTGCTCTCTGTATTTGAAGTGATGTAGAATATTTGAACAATAAGGTCATGTTCTTCTGCTGCTTTTCTTCGGAGGGGATGAAAGCATGTGAACACCTTTTTCTTTACTCGTGGTAGAGGTGGAGGTCTGCTCAGCAACTTACTAAGTAGAATGTGTGTTTGTTTTTATTGTGTGTGATCACGTTTCCTCAGTTATTTCTATTTTCCTTAATCACTCTCTATTGTTAAATGACAAAAGTCTTGTATGGCAGCTTGAGAGCTTGCATGTTGTTCTAATCGTTGTATTCTCCCTCCCTCCCGCTCTCTTTCCTCTATCTCTCTCCCTCTCCCTCTCTTCTCGCTCCCTCCCTCCCTCTCTCCCTGACAGACACCACCCTGTCGAGTGAACGTGGTAAGTACTGCAGAGGCACGTTTCCCTGATTTTAGAGACGGCTTATTTGACTGAGCCAGATTGGCGATGTTTGTGTGGATGAGTGTGTGGAGAGACATCTCAGATGTTTGTCTCAGGGGGAGTTTGATGCCATGAGCACAGAACGTTGTTTGCGTCAGCCACGAAGCTATTTTCCTCTTCACCACATTTCATATCACAGCAATGTTGGAAAGGGAAAAACATCTACCCAATGTAATTACCAAAACAGCATCACTGGACCCATGTGGCCAGTCAGAGTTTGAATTTGGCATATATTGTATATATTCACTCTGTCCTATTTAGCCAATTGGCCCTCTGTGTCTCTAATGATATCATATTTATAGTAGCCTGCTGTATCTCCTGCCCACTGTCTATTTGTCTTCATACAGCTGACTATAATGGTCTTCAGTTCATCTCCACATGGCCCATAGAAGGAGCAGATGAACCACGTCTCCTCCAGAGCCCATCTCTCGATTTTCATTTGACATTTGACTCCCCACATAGGCTTCCTCTGTGCTGCTGTTTCGTGCTTGGAGGAGCACGGTGATCACCCATTTCCACTCAAATCGAGATATAAAATTGTCTGCGGTACGGTCCGTGCGGTCTATGTACGGGCTGTAATAAGAGCCTATTGAGTCTGGACCGGTCTACCTGCAGATCCCAGGGACCAGACAGGCATGCATAAAACCCCTGTGCCCTACTGTGGTGCAGTCAGTTGCATCTGCTTAGAGCTGCCTTCTCTCACTCTGCAAACAGCCTCAAACAGCCTGGCTGTGTTATCAGAGATGGGGTTTAGGACAGGTACGGGTGAACAGACAAAGCAGCAATGATAAAGCTTTGTGTTTGAAGGATGCATGCACAGGTCATTGATGTGTGGGGAAACCCACGTCCTGTCAATGCACCAGCATTTGTCTGTGGAGCTCATACAGTATGTGTATCCCACGAAGGGTCAAATCATACCCTGTAGGTTGAGGTGACATTGGTGGGGATATATGGAGGGAGATATTGTAGTAAATGAGACATGGAATTCTGACTTATTATTAGTAAGTAGTAGTAAGGTGTCGTGCTAGCCATGTCATCTCTGAGAGGGGGAGGAAGACAAAGGGGACAGGGCATGCATTCTCTCTACTACTAGGTCCTATGTTGGAAAATCAGGACATAATGTGAATGCCATTTCAGAGGAGGGGAAGTGTGAAGTAAGTAATGAAAGGGAAGGAGTGAAAGGCGGATGAATACGTGAGACGAGGGAGAGTTAGTGCAAGGTCTCTGTGCCCTTGGCCCCTTTGTACGCTACTGCTAGGAGGCGGCGGGGGGGGGGGGCTTATCACAGTTTATAATGACTAAAGCACATGCACTACCGCAGACTCTTCTCCGGGCAATAATTGGGCGAACAATCAGAATTGGGCTGCATTTGTAAAAGCAGCCATTGTGTGTAATAAAATAAAAATAAAAAAGGGGGTTACAATCACCCCCCCCCTTCGCCCTGTCCTCAAAAAGGCTCTTTCAGCCCCGTGTTCTGGTGTGCCAGATAGCACCCTCAATGTCAAGTGGCTGGGAGCTTTCTCTCTCGGCTTAATTGTCTGTACCTGAGACAGGATGCCTAGGTGTAATTGCGATAAGAGAAAATGCTGTGCCTGGCTGGTTTTAGTGCCTTTATCTGTAATCTCCGGATTGATTATGGTTTTTCTGCCAGTCAAGCAAATTGTTCAGCCCCATCAACTGCACTGGAAACTGCCTTAACTGTGTCAGGACCAAATAGGGGAGCAGAACACATCGGCAAACCCATAAAACACGGAGCCATATATTCATATATTGCTTATGGCAATACAAAACTGCCGAGAGGCTACATTTATTCCCCTCTCAGTACCTGTATGTTGCTTGATGTTCAGTTATAAAGGCCATATAAAGGCCATTGAGATTAGAAATTCCTTAGTAATTATCTTTCATTTGGAGAGTAATGCAAGGGATGTTGAACACTGCAAATATTATTTCCCGGCTGATGCAGTACATGAACGTAACATTATGACTATAGCTACTGTTCCCTGAAGGAGGGAAACGATGTACAACATACTATGGGGAGTCGCACTCTCGCGACTTCAGTTGAAAGAGCTACAATCACGCCTGTCAAGGCCATTGAAATCCTCGCCCACTGAAAACCCCAGAATCCACAGGTGAAAAGAGTGAGGCTCTGATTCATTCCTTCAGTTGGATGCAACCTCACCTTAGAGTCGCCTGCGTACGAACTGAGTACCGAATAATGAGTGGAGATCCTCGACACCTTAAGCTGAGGCCGAAACCATTGGCAGGGGGTGTTGTAGGAGAGGATCTTCAGATCCACCAACTCCAGTGGCTCAAAGGGAGTGGAACACAGTGGCTCCAAAACCAGTGCCTAGTCCCATGTGGGCCCAATAGGTTTGGAGGCCGGTCTAAGACGATGTACACCTTTCAGGAACCGCACACCTATGGGGTGGGGCCCCGGTGAGGCTCCATCAATTTCCATATGAAACACTGAGATAGCGGCCATGTACACTTTTAATGTGGAAAATGGCTGCCCCTGCTCGAAAATCTCTTGTAGGAACATAAGGATGTCCCACACAGAGCACTGAAAGGAACAAGTCCTTTATCTTGGCATCAGAGCTCAAACGCATACAGCCCTCTCATGGAGGGCAACCTAGCAGACTGAATGGTAGCAATAACATTTGGAGATAAACCTCTAGCCTTCAGATTGGCCTTCTAAGGGGCCAGGCCGTGCGCCTGGGACAACAGGTCCCTGCTAATGGGAGTTGCCATGGGTCCCCGTCTAAAAGGCAAATGATCTCCGCGAACCAAGGCTGCCTGGGCCAATGAGGAGCCACAATAATTAACAATAAGCTCTCCCGGCTCACCCTCTCCAACATGGGCTGAATCAGAAACACTGGCAGAAATGCATAAAGTAGGGTCCAATGCCACTGGTGCGCCAGAGCGTCTGTTCTCAACAGGGCACTCGGGTGCCTCACCGAGAAAAATAGACGGCACTGCAATGCGTCAAGACCTACGTCAGCCCTGACGAAAATGTCCCGTCCCTGGAGACCACCCAGGGGTGTAGCCTCAACTCCTGAGGGGGTCCCACCTGGATAAATGATCTCGCACTGCTTCCCAGCAATAGGGAGCGAGCCAAGGTTAGGAGGGAGAGAGACAGTCTCCCCGTCTGTTGATACACGCCATCACCGACATAATGTCAGTTCTGACCTGCACAAGCCAACCTGACAAAAGCAGGGGGAAGTGCCTGAGTACCAGATACACAGTTAGGAGCTCCAGCTAATTGATATGAGGTGCGCTTCCCACCAGTGTCCATACCCCACAAATTGGGGGATGGTCCTGTTGTGGTAACCTTGTGGCATACAACACAGCAGGGGCCATGGCCCATAGGCCTGACAGGGACACCCAATGATGACTGGCTTAGGCTGCGAGATGTGTCCAGATGAGTGTCTAGCACTCAGCCCTAGAAGGGCCTTATCTACAATAGCCCCACGTGAACGACATCCATCACAGAAGCCATCAGCTCCAATAGGCGTAGTCAAAAATACACTGTGTGACCCAGCCGAAAGCAGAGTCGGAACCCTGACAACCTCCGTGTGGATATAAAAGAGCGATAAGCAAGTGAATCTAGCTCGAAACACAGCAACAAAATGCGCTGAGTTTGTAGACTCTAAGGTGCTTGCTGAGGGTATGTACAGAAGGTCTAGAATGGGATGCAAAGTCCCGTTCCTTTTCGGAGCCAGAAAATACCGACTGTTCCAGCCATCCTGGATCTTTGAAATAGGAACCACTCAGATTGTCTGCTTCTGGAGACTAGAGGATATTCCCTCCCTCAAAACAGGTGCTGAGGCCTCGGGAACAGTCGAAGTGATGACGCTGCAGAAGCATGCAGGACGCACAACTAAATGTAGCCTTGTACCCTGATGCCACTGTTCGCATGATCCAGGGCAACACTGCGCATGCTCTCAATTGGCCGGAGCAGAGCGCAAGACCTGTGAAGTGCCATCTGAAGGGGTGGGAAGAGGTTGGTTCTTCTTTCATTTTCACCACCCTTGACACCGGTGTGTCTGAACGTGGAGATACAACACTTTTGACACCCCGTGAACAATGTGGATCTTGGGGTTGAAACAAACGGTGTTTATGTGCCAAGGTTTGCCTAAAGCCCGGCCCACTCTTGGTACAAGGCTCAAAAGGCTCCTGAACAGCTTATACCCCCAAAGCCATAAGACTGCTGAACAGTTTTTCAAATGGCTCTTGTACCGGCTCTATTCACAATCACTGATACTCTGACAAGCACACACACACAAACACACACTTGCATATTGACCACACACAGACACTCACACACACACTTTTACACTCTTCACAGACACTGTTGCTACTCTGTTTATTATCTAATCCTGATTGCCGATTTACTTTTATTCCGACCTACATGTACATATGACCTCAATTACCTCAACTACCTCGTACCACTACACATTGACTAAGTACTGGTAAAGTTATTTTATTGAGTTACTACATGGCTATTCTTTAAATGTGTCTTCCTCACCATGAACTATGAATATATATCGTCCTTGGTTCACTCCAGACCTGTCTGCCCTTGACCAGCACAAAAAAATCCTGTGGCGTTCTATATTCGCATCGAATAGCCCCCGTGATATGCAACTTTTCAGGGAAGTTAGGAACAAATATACACAGGCAGTTAGGAAAGCAAAGGCTAGCTTTTTCAAATAGAAATTTGCATCCTGTAGTACTAACTCAAAAAAGTTCTGGGACACTGTAAAGTCCATGGAGAATAAGAGCACTTCCTCCCAGCTGCCCACTGCTTTGAGGCTAGGAAACACTGTCACGGCCGATAAATCCACTATAATTGAGAATTTCAATAAGCATTTCTCTACGGCTGGCCATGCTTTCCACCTGGCTACCCCTACCCCGGTCTACTGCCCGGCACCCTCCACTGCAACCTGCCAAATCCCCCACCATTTCTCCTTTACCCAAATCCAGATAACTGATGTTCTGAAAGAGCTGCAAAATCTGAACCCCTACAAATCAGCCGGGCTAGACAATCTGGACCCTCTCTTTCTAAAATGATCTGTCGAAATTGTTGCAACTCCTATTACTAGCCTGTTCAAACTCTCTTTCGTATCGTCTGAGATTCCCAAAGATTGGAAAGCTGCCGTGGTCATCCCCCTCTTCAAAGGGGGTGACACTCTAGACCCAAACTGCTACAGATCTATATCTATCCTACCCTGTCTTTCTAAGGTCTTCGAAAGCTAAGTTAACAAAAAGATTACCGACCATTTCGAATCCCACCGTACCTTCTCCGCTATGCAATCGGGTTTCAGAGTTGGTCATGGGTGCACCTCAGCCATGCTCAAGGTCCTAAACGACATCATAACCGCCATCGATAAGAGACATTATTGTGCAGCCGTATTCATCGACCTGGCCAAGGCTTTCCACTCTGTCAATCACCACATTCTTATTGGCAGACTCGACAGCCTTGTTTTCTCAAATGATGGCCTCGCCTGGTTTACCAACTACTTCTCTGATAGAGTCCAGTGTGTCAAATCGGAGGGCCTGTTGTCCGGACCTCTGGCTGTCTCTATGGGGGTGCCACAGGGTTCAATCCTCGGGCCGACTCTCTTCTCTGTATACACCAATGATGTTGCTCTTGCTGCTGATGATTCTCTGGTACACCTCTACGCAGACAACACCATTCTGTACACTTCTGGCCCCTCTTTGGACACTGTGTTAACTAACCTCCAGACGAGCTTCAATGCCATACAACTCTCCTTCCGTGGCCTCCAACTGCTCTTAAACGCAGGGGAAACTAAATGCATTCTATTCAACCGATCATTGCCCGCACCTGCTCGCCTGTCCAGCATCACTACTCTCGACGGCTCTGACTTATAATACGTGGACAACTACAAATACCTAGGTGTCTGGTTAGACTGTAAACTCTCGTTCCAGACTCACATTAAGCATCTCCAATCAAAAATTAAATCTAGAATTGGCTTCCTATATCGCAACAAAGCATCCTTCACTTATGCCAAACATACCCTTGTAAAACTGACCATCCTACCGATCCTCGACTTTGGTGATGTCATCTATAAAATAACCTCCAACACCCTACTCAACAAACTGGATGCAGTCTATCACAGTGCCATCCGTTTTGTCTCCAAAGCCCCATACACTACCCACCATTGCAACCTGTTGGCCCTCGCTTCATACACGTCGCCAAACCCACTGGCTACAGGTTATCTACAAGTCTCTGCTAGGTAAAGCCCCGCCTTATCTCAGCTCACTGTTCACCATCGCAGCACCCACTCGTAGCACGCGCTCCAGCAGGTATATTTCACTGGTCACCCCCAAAGCCAATTCCTCCTTTGGTCGTCTTTCCTTCCAGTTCTCCGCTGCCAATGACTGGAATGAACTGCAAAAATCCCTGAAGCTGGAGACTCATATCTCCCTCACTAGCTTTAAGCACCAGTTGTCAGAGCAGCTCACAGATCACTGCACCTGTACATAGCCCATCTATCTACCTACCTCATCCCCATACAGTATTTATTTATTTATCTTGCTCCTTTGCACCCCAGTATCTGGCCTTGCACATTCATCTTCTGCACATCTACCATTCAAGTGTTTAATTGCTATATTGTAATTACATCGCCACCTGCTCCTTTGCACCCCAGTATCTCTACTTGCACATTCATCTTCTGCACATCTGCCCTTACACTGTTTAATTGCTATATTGTAATTACTTTGCCACAATGGCCTATTTATTGCCTTAACTCCCTTATCTTACCTCATTTGCACTCACTGTATATAGACTTTTTGTTTTCTTTTGTTCTACTGTATTATTGACTGTATGTTTTGTTTATTCCATGTGTAACTCTGTGTTGTTGTATGTGTCGAATTGCTATGCTTTATCTTGGCCAGGTCACAGTTGCAAATGAGAACTTGTTTGGGGTGGCAGGGTAGCCTAGTGGATTGAGTGTTGGACTAAGAACCGGAAGGTTGCAAGTTCAAACCCCTGAGCTGACAAAGTACAAATCTGTCATTCTGTCCCTGAACAGGCAGTTAACCCACTGTTCCTAGACTGTTATTGAAAATAAGAATTTGTTCTTAACTGACTTGCCTGGTTAAATAAAGGTAAAAAAAGTAAATAAAAAAAACTAGCCTACCTGGTTAAATAAAAATAAATAAATCCTTTGACATTTTATGCACATTTTTCTTACTTTTTAACTATGCGTTGTTGGGAAAGGGCTCATAAGTAAGCTTTTCACGGTAAACCCTATAAATGTTTTATTCGGAGCATGTGACAAATACAATTTGATTTTGTTTGAAAAGCAACAAGAATGGAATAGCCAGTAGTAGCTATCTTGCCTCGGCTAGTTACCTAACCCCGCTAGCACGTTATACAACGCATGTTAACTAGACTGGTCTTGAAAGTCTACGTAGTAGCGGATTGCCGAGGTGCTCAAACAAGGACGACACAGGTGACGGGGGGATACACACAGAACCTGGTCGCCCTCTGTCTTCAAGTAGCCTCCCGTTACCGGAGACCGAGCACACAGGAGCCGGGAGACATTTGACCTGACCAATGACCCAAATCATCTCTGCGCCCCACAACTCAGTCTGAGGTACGTGCACCCGGGAGAGGGAGCCACTATTGGAAACACCTAAAGAATGCTACACGATTGTCAAGAGAACATGCGCCGTGGACTAGTAGGAGAACAGTGCCAGCTGTCCTCTAGTATCGCAAACTATCTGATTTGAGCGAGGGCAGCCTGAGCATGCACCAACCTGAGATGTACAAGACAACCAACTTGAGTTACTTTTAATTCATTGGGGCATTGTAACGAACCCAAACCCGGCTTGTTAGCCTTCGTCATTTCGGTCACGTTAGCCGTCTTACTTATTGCTAAAGCCAGGCCAAGCAATTAAAATAATTGTCTAATTGTTTGTGGTTAGGAAACTTATGAGAACTAGACAAACTTCAGCACACAACGACCAGAGGTGAGCATGCTCTACCACTAAGGGACAGTTTAGTTGGCGCAACTTAAGACAGTCTCATGTTTAAATTGTTTGTGTTAGTAGCGTGAATTGTTCCTGTTCAAAACCAAGGTGAAGTGCGGAATATTTGAAGGAATGAATCCGAGGCGTGGATTTCATTGGCCTTGTCAGGCGGGATTGTAGATCCTTTGAGAGTGCGACTCCACATAGTATGTTGTACCGAAGTTGACTGACCGAAAGGGGACTATCCATTTTCAAAATTAAACAGTATTGTGTCGTGATTAAAGGATGTAGCTGTATTGCACTGATTTTCCCCAAGGCTCTCTGCTTAATTCTGTATGTATCCTTGAGAGCAATGTGGAATCATTTGAACATAGAAACTCTCTTTCATCAGCTCCTCAACAGCCTTGAAAGTGCTGTTCTTCTCACTGTAGCTTTGAGTAGCGGTTTGGGCTGAAAGAGCAGCTAACGGGCTGGGGCTGAGAAATGTCTGTAAACCTACTGCAAAAAACATAAGCTAATGTCTGCAGACACACTGCACAACACAATGTCCAGGAGCCGATGCGTTGAAAGGAGAAAACCCCTGGTCCTGCTTTACCTTCATGTCTGCAGGAAGGCCATTTCTGTCGGCCTAATTGAGGTACTGCTTTGCTCTCCAAGTGGCCTGCTGAAATAGCCTTATTGCCTGCTGGAGGGTACTACAGTAGCTCCAGGTTGCTGGCTCAGGGTCCTGCTGTGAAAAACAGATTGGTGGATCTCTAATACAGCTCTCTAGTGATCTGAAAGTACTATATCTACCTCCACGACTCCAGAGCAGAGTGCAGGGATTTTTTTTTATATACACACTTTTAACACACACATGTTCTAAATGCACGCTGTAATGACACTCTTTACATTTTATTTTGGTTTGAACATTTTGCAGTGCATATCTCACACTGACTATGGGTTTGTGTGGGCTGTCTTTTGGCACTCTCCAAGCAGAGGATACATTGCTTGATCTTTTGCGCAGGCTTTCTCTGAAATGTGGTGGATTGGGAGGCCTTCTGCCCCTCTTCCCCCTCAATGCCAATTAAAAGTGTTTTTTCAAGCATGATTTGGAGCTCCTGAAAACAGTTGAAGTGAAGTCACTCAAGACATATGGCAGATGGTTACCCAGCTAACACACAATGTTCTGAGAACCATATGTTTCTTAGAGGTTGGTGAGAGCATGGTTGTCCTATGGTTATTTTGCATAGAACCTTGCCACAACGTTCTGGGAATGGTGCAGGATACCTAGCTAGCATATAACATTCTGTGAACCATATGTTTTGTAGGTGGGAATTTCAGTACTTTAGCATAACGCTTTATACAGGTTTCCTCATAGTTCTTTTTAAAGTATTGTTCTCAGAACATTAAGAACTTTCCACCAAAATACATTAGTAACGTTCCAAGAATGTTATTTAAAAACATGTGCCAGGGGTAGGCAACCCTGGCATTATGCAGTTTTAGATTTAAGCGACCAGGAAGACCAGGTGTGTTGAATTTAGGCAATCACTGAACTGATCAATTAGTTCAGCTGGCCAGGTGTGGTGCCTAGTTGAAAAAATCCTGCAGTACCCTCCAGCAACAGGGTTGCCTACCCCTGACATATACATTCCATTCTCAGCATCAACAAAACTACATTTACATTTACATTTAAGTCATTTAGCAGACGCTCTTATCCAGAGCGACTTACAAATTGGTGCATTCACCTTATGACATCCAGTATCCTCTATCTTGTTAAGTGTATTCAGGTGTTAAGTGTGTTCAGGCCACGCCCACTAATTTGCCACACCTGATCTTAATGAATGCCTGTTTTCCAGGGTCTGTTTGAATAGACTAAAATGAACAGCTTTGTATGAGCTAAAAAACAACAACAAGCATAGCATGCTAGCTCCATCCTGGTGGTGCAGTGGACTAATTCCATGGAGAGGGAGCAGAAGATCATAGGTTTGAATCTCGCTGATGCCATGCCAGAATAAATAAAAAAATGTGTTTGCATGATTAATGCCTAAGCAAATTCATTTCCATGTGTCCTATCTGAGCTTGGAGTTCAAAGCAGTTAAACTAAGCTGTTCTCAGACTGTTATTTAATTACCTTCAAATAACCTATAATTTCCGTTCTCAGAACGTTCATTAAACCTCCCAGGAAAACTTTCAGGAACCATAGTAAAATGTTCTCAGAACTTCCCTGTAACCAACAATTGATGTTCCTTCAACAGGTGAAATTTTTACTTCCATCCTCAGAACATTTTTAAAAAAAGATTCCTTTTTAGTGGTCAGGAAAATTATGGCTTCATTCCCAGAACCAATGGGAAACCAAAAATCTATGTTCCCATAACTTCTAAGGAACCAAATGTTCTAGCTGGGTATGCTTGGAATTTGCAAATAGAAATGACAACAACGGAAAGCACCATTTCCAGCCCAATTTAAAATGTAACCTAGTTAAACAAAGGTTAAATAAATAAAATGTAACGTACTGTCAAACCTTGAGCCATAGCTTCTTCAGAGGCATAAAGATACTGTGCTGAAAATGCCATATAGGTTTTAAACTCATCAACCCCCCCCTATAATAGTATTGAGGCAATACAAAGCATTTCTACGAGAAAAGCTGCAGCGTCAACCTGATCCCATAGCTTAGACCTCAGCTCTCAGCTCTGGGTCCTCACTGAAAAGGGATCAGCTGTACTATGGGTCCATTGACAAAGACAGGAGACTCAAAGAGAGGTGAGACACATGAGGAGAAAGCCTAATGGCTGCAAGCTTCAATGTCCCAGCGGGCTGGCAGTATTAAACAGGACCCAGAGAAGTTTGATCCGTTTTCCAAGAAGTGTGTAACCCCCATTTTTTTATTCAGACAAGAGAGGACAGGAGACCGGGAGGACTAGGGCGTTCTCTCAGCCATGTGGATTTGTCTCTAGGTTCAAATCATAAAGAGATCACACACAAACCAGAAACACAACAAGTCCTCCACAGTGGCTATTCCTATTGCACTGTATTCATGTGAATATAAAACCACTTTCCACTCATAAGTAGTGTAAAGTACTTATGTCAAAATACTTTAAAGTACTACTTACGTCGTTTTTGGGGTATCTGTACTTTACTAATTATATTTACTTTTACTTCACTACATTCCTAAAGAAAATAAGGTACTTTTTATTCCATACATTTTCCCTGACACCCAAAAGTACTCGTTACATTTTGAATGCTTAGCAGGACAGGAAAATGGTCCAATTCATGCACTTATCAAGAAAACATCCCTTGTCAAATCTCAATGTTAACACCTTTAATTTCCTCCCCTCCCTTTTATCTCCCACTATGATCCGATCTCCCTCTCATCCTGTCCTCTCTTCCTTCTCCTCCTATTCTATTCTTTTCCCTCCTCTCTTCTCACACCCTGAATCATTTGAAAGGCACTGTAGCATTACGGGCCCACTGAGACGGCCTCATCCAGGCAAATCCCTACTCAAATTAAAGTGTAGAGACATTATTAAAGCCAATCGCTCCTTGTAGTTCCCCAACAGTTAAATTACAACCTTTCCCCTACTGCTCATGTCTCTAGAACAAAAATAAACCCCTTTTTTATGGCCCTCTTTTCCCACCACGATCGAGCGGAGCAACGGAACGTAGAGCTTTAAAACCATGTCGTTTCCCTAGATTGGGTGTGGAATTATGATGTGTTTGGGAGGAGCTGCCACTCATGGGAGGCAGGCCCTGCTAGAGGCTGGCTCATGATCGGCATCGAGTTTCACTAACACAAAGAGGATTAAGTTCCCCAATTTGAAAAGCTTATTTTTCACACACTTCGCCTCGACACTCCAGCTTGTCAGAGGCATCCACAATCCTCCAAGTTTGCTTTCATGTTTGAACGTTCCGAAGCAATTTCTCTGCTTTACTATAAATTCTCCTGCTTTTCAATGCTTTTGTCTGTCAAATGGGTAAAGCAGCGGGAGTGCTTTCCCTGTCAATCAAAACTCCTGCTCCAGAGTGTGTTCCCTATACTCACAGATTACTGTTCTGCTGTATGCTACGGAGGTGTTGGACTGTGTGTGTGTGTGTGTGTGTGTGCAACTGCTCTACTGTTGTTTGTGTAATCTGTCATTTATTTGACATTACAGTGAGGGCTGCTTTCATGCAGTGCATGTCGGGGTCTTAGCTGTCAGAAGCTGAGAGAACTGTGTCCCGTGAAGACTGGAACCCTCCCGCCATGGTCTAATATCACATTAATGGACCCTAAATTGGCAAATTAATGTCAGTTAAACTACACTAATACCTCATTTTCATTCTTAAGAAAATATGGAGAACAGTGTAAGTGCTTGCCTACGGAGCTGTGAGGGGAACGGCACCTCAGTACCTCCAGGCTCTGATCAGGCCCTACACCCAAACAAGGGCACTGCGTTCATCCACCTCTGGCCTGCTTGCCTCCCTACCACTGAGGAAGTACAGTTCCCGCTCAGCCCAGTCAAAACTGTTCGCTGCTCTGGCCCCCCAATGGTGGAACACACTCCCTCACGACGCCAGGACAGCGGAGTCAATCACCACCTTCCGGAGACACCTGAAACCCCACCTCTTTAAGGAATACCTAGGATAGGATAAAGTAATCCTTCTCACCCCCCCCCCCCTTAAAAGATTTAGATGCACTATTGTAAAGTGGCTGTTCCACTGGATGTCATAAGGTGAATGCACCAATTTGTAAGTCGCTCTGGATAAGAGCGTATGCTAAATGACTTAAATGTAATGTAAATGTAAGTCTCAGAGGGACACTTTCTATTACAATAAATAACATGGATCTTTAGTTACTGCTCCATTTCACTTAGTCTTGAAGGCTTTGTCACCAAAATAGATTCAGAATTAGAATCATGTGAAACGTTGTTAAATAGTACCATGTTAAAAATAGAAGCAGGCTTGTGAAATGCTGCTGGCTGCAGTCACCGCACATCCTGTTGATTCCAGAAAACCATCCTGCATCTTAATTCAGCTCCTGTGAAGTCTGAGAAACAGAGAAACAGTATTCTCCTCACCTTAGTCTGCCTTTTCTCTCCCCAGTCACGCACAACTAGCAGCATCACACCATTCTGCCTGAATTACCATCGCCATTTTCAGCAATCCTCATTTCTGAAAGCGGCCTCACTACTGCAGTGTGTTGTACAGGCAGGCAGCAGGCTACCATATGACATGCAGGAAGATCATGGTGATATAATGTGACCAATCTGATTATAGAGATGAGTCTTATGAGTTTGATGTTTATCACGTTCTCTGAATTATACCACTTTCACCAAATGGGTGAATCTACAGTATGTGTGTTTTATTTATTTTGTATGTTCTGAATTGAACTCAATGAGGCCATGTACTGAAGATGATGACAGATTATAGAGCACTCCACTCCTTTCGCTCCACTGTCAAGATCATGAAAAAAAGCCTGTGATGAGAACATGTCATTTGGCAGGATGGTTACTATGCATTATGTCAGGTAGACATAATAGCCTACTGCCTGTTTTGGATGCCAAGCAGGAATAAAGTAGAACGCTCTGAATGTTTGACCTCTCCTTTGTCACAGTGGTTGTATAAAATATTTTCTTCATCCCTCCCTCCCTCCCTCCCTCCCTCCCTCCCTCAACCCCTACCTCTTTTGGCCTGTTCTGTAATAGCAGTGGAATGATGTTGGAGGAATCCAACATTAATCAGCTGCTGTTTTTATAAGGCAGGCAGGGTGGTGGCTGCATTGGCCCCCTTCCTCTCCTCCCACCTGGTCTACTTCCAGATGTTAATGTGGCTGCCTAGGCCTACCCCTGCAGGTGGAGGGGCGTGTGGCCCTGCCGCTCCTGGCTGCCCTGGCACAATCTCTTCAACAGCGAGCTGGTCTCTGGTATTGTCCGTGCTGTGGTTGGTTCTGATACACTTCTGCTCCTAGAGGAAGGACCTCCACCGTACATCATCCTGACCCTGTCCCTGGTCTCTCACAGTCCAACGCTGTTTATTAGACGAGTTGACGCTCATAACTAGGGTGACGTATGCTACACTACATTACATTAGCTCTACGATCAGCTGTAGGGGGATATTGCCAGTGAGATGGTAACTCTTGCTATTAGATGTCACATTTTTATGGTGAATGGAAAATATCATATAATAGATCTAGGTGTAATACAGCATAGATCTACCTTAATTGTCACTTGGGTAAGTACCTTCTCAGAAGACTACTGCAGTTAGTGGTTCAACTAAGGCCAGAGCAGAGAGAGCAATTACAGCCATTCTGTTTCTGCGCCCTCCCACGCTAGGCGAGGAGGATGGCGAGCACTGTGTGAAGAGTAGCTGTAAGATGAGGTGTGTGTCAAGGCTCTAAAGGTGGTGCTAAGTGTGAAGTCGTTGATGGTACAGGATCCCACACTGAGTCACGCAACCCTGTAGCCCAGTTGATTTGTGTGGTGTTCCTGCCTCAGCTACTCTCTCTGTCAGAAGGTATTTCACTGGGGATAGTGAGAGGAGACGCTCCCCTGACACTAGTATGCCTCAGGGTTTCCATGCGTGTTTCATTTGTTGCTGAGAAGTGCAGGAACGATCACACGTGGCACTCTGTGCTATGCTGTATGTCCGTGTTTCTCACGTGCTAATCTCGGTTTGCTCTGCTGCTGAGAGCGATACAAATGTTCACCATTCTGAGCACAGAAGGCCTTCCAACAACTTTTTTACTTTTAATTTTTGAACATAATCAGTAAACAGTAATGTGCAGCGGCACCATTGTTGTACATTTTCTGAGAGCTTAAGTGGTGCCTCAAGGCTTAAGATACAATAGGTTTGAACCATCATTAGGTTTGAACCATCATTAGGTTTGAACCATCATTCGGTTTGAACCATCATTCGGTTTGAACCATCATTCGGTTTGAACCATCATTAGGTTTGCTCATTGCCTTTTTTGCAAACTACTGCCGACGCACACAAACATATATTTTTCTGAGAACTGGCACCATCTACAGTATTTGTGAGGGGAGTCTGTAGTACCTAGTGGTAGTACCACTCGATCGCCTTAATGTCCTCAGAGGTTCTCCCAGCATGCATCAGAACCAGGAAGAGTGTAGTTCCTCCCAGTCAGTGTAACTGAGTTCAGCGAGTACATTAAGTTACTATCTCTACAGCTCTGGTTGGGCGTTACAGTTCAAATCAAAACGAATTTGTCAAATGCTTCGTAGACGAACAGTGAAATCATTTTCCAACAATGCCGAGTAAAGATAAGAAAGAACAAATAGAAATAGTGACACAGTGAATAACGAATAAAAAATAATGACATGGCTATGTATAGGCATCCGAGCCGATGTAGTAGGATTCGTCGGACGGCATACAATGATTTCTTATAAGCGTCCGGGTTAGTATCCCACTGGTTGAAACTGGCAGCTCTAGCCTTTAGCTCAGTGCGGATGTTGTCTGTAATCCATGACTTCTGGTTGGGATATGTACGTACGGTCACTGTGGAGACATCGTCGTCGATGTACTTATTAATGGGGGACAGATGTGGTAAACTCCTCAATGCCATCAGATGAATCCCAGAACATATTTCAGTTTGAGCTAGCGAAACAGTCCTGTTGCTTAGCATCCGCTTCATCGTTCACTTCCGAATTGAGCGTGTTACAGGTACTTCCTGTTTGAGTTTTTGCTTGTAATCAGGAATCAGGAGGATGCGTTATGGTCAGATTTGCCAAATAGAGGATGAGGGAGTGCTTTGTATACGTCTCTGTGTGTGGAGTAAAGATGATCTAGAGCAGCCCCCCACCACACACAGCGGATTCAAATAATCAAAGCTTGATGATGAGTTAGTTATTTTATTCTGCTGTGTAGTTCTAAAGCAAAAACCGAAATGTGCAGCCAGGGGGGCCCCAGGACCAAATTTGGTAAACCCTGATCTAAAAAAATGTTTCCCTCTAGTTGCACAGGTGACATGCTGGTAGAAATGAGGTAAAATGGATTTCAGTTTTCCTGCATTAATATCACTGGCTGCTAGCAGCGCTGGTGCATGATGGGTAGGAGCTAACAGAGCCCTGTTAAACAGTACGGTGCTGCGGTGCTCCTGTCAGCCTGACGTCTGCTCTGTGTTAACTCTCCTCAATGTCATGCATTTTAAAGAACAGATAATGAACCCCAAGGGCACTTATTCAGCATAACTGTGCTTAATAAGGAAATTGAAAACCTATACCCTCTGTGTTTAATAATCACAAATAGCTTGAGATGAATATCTTACCCTTTGATTACACCCTTACACCTGTATTGCTTGGCTGACTGGTGGTTTGCTTTATATCCATGGGGAAATAGGGAAATCAGCACTAACGTATTTGCCCCGGCTTAACTCTAAAGATGTGTCTGTCCTTAAACGCACCAAAGGAGGCATTTTGAGACCAATTGTACGGAGCCGGAGGTGGGCCCAAACTCTTCTCTGTTGTAAGTGGCCCTGACAGCCCAGCTATAGAAGTTACCATTACAGGACATACCCTCCTGGGAGATGTTCCCCTGAGATGTGAGCAGGCTCCTCTGCTCTCCAGTCTTTGTGGTCTGTGTGTTGGTCCCTCAGGTGTCTGGTGGAGAGAAAGGTCTGGTCGATGCTATCCTCTATCATGTCCTTGAGTGATAGACCAAGGCTGAGCCGTGGCCCAGACAGCCCCATGGTGATCCGGAAAGTCCTCCATTAGAAATCAATGGCCATTTGCAGCCCCTTTTATTCAAGCCCCCTGTGTGGTGTGTCTTTATCAGTGGTGAGAGGGAAATAGGCTGTGTGCATATTGAGGACCTCTCCTTACCTCCCAGATTCCTCGCAGCTCCTTAAGGGAAGCCAGGCGTTAATACTACATTGAGTGTCTCCACTTCATTATGGGAAACGGAGCCCTCTGCTCAACCTTGATGCTTTTAAAGTGGTGCAAATGTTCACCTGCATCCATTGACGACAGTGTCTGTTTGTTCTTAGCCCCCCTGTGCTTGTGCGTGCATGTGAGTGTGTAAATGTAAATTAAAGAGTGTGTGTATTAAAAGTGCACGACAGCACTCCTTATTATCCTCCTTACCGATAGGGAGTCAGAGGAGAAAAGATTTCCCAGTGGAGCTTCTCAAATTCCAAGAGAGTAAGCACAGTAATCGGCCTCCACCCCAGTGCATGATGGGTAGGAGCTAGCAGAGTCCTGTTAAACAGTGCGGTGCTCCTGTCAGCCTGACGTCTGCTCTGTGTTAACTCTCCTCAATGTCATGCATTTTAAAGAACAGATCATGAACCCCAAGGGCACTTATTCAGCATAACTGTGATTAATAAGGACATTTCAAACCTATACCCTCTGTTTAGTCACAAATAGCTCAAGATTAGTATCTTCCGCTTTGATTACGCCCTTATTTCATTGCTTGACTGGTGGCCTAAATGGCTGCTTTATATCCACGAGGAACACAGGAGGCTGTTGATGGGAGAACGGCTCATAATAATGGCCAGAACGGAGCAATTGGAATGGCATCAAACATCTGGAAACCATGGAAACCATGTATCTGATACCATTCCTCTTGTTCTTCTCCAATCATTACCACAATCCCGTTCTCCCCAATTATGGTGCCATCAACCCCCTGTGATGAGGAAATAGGGAAATCAGCACTAAAGTATTTGCCCCGGATTAACTCTAAAGATGTGTCTGTCCTTAAACGCACCAAAGGAGGCATTTTGAGACCAATTGTACGGAGCTGGAGGTGGGCCCAAACTCTTCTCTGTTGTAAGTGGCCCTGACAGCACAGCTATAGAAGTTACCATTACAGGACTGGTAGAGTGGGGTACAGTTACGATTTACCTGGTACATATCCCACTGTTCAAACAGGTGGCACACTATCCCCACGATTCGCCTTGGAAAAGGACACCTTTACAAGCTCATAAATAACAATGGTGAATGGGAGGGCCATGCAGACACATGGGGGTCACCTCTGTACAAGTAGGCCATGCCTCCCTCCCTCCACAGAGGTCTAGGCTTACCGATGCACCCTCACTACTATAAGTGGCTGCTGCTGGCATCAGCAGGTTTTTTTGGGGGGGGAGGGGTGAAAGTGTGTGATAAATATTGAGGATGAGGAGCATCTGCTGCGCTGCATCTCGTTTTCCCTCAGGCCCTTTCTCTCCTCTGTCTATTGGCAGCGTGGCGACAGGTGTCTTTTCCAGGGAGGACGTGATAAATGAATCTGTGTTTGTCTGAAGCAGGAAATAAAGCACACCCTAAAGGATAACAAATATAAACAGGAGTTCCAGCCGTCTCAGATCTGATTAATCAAACAGCAAATGGCCGCCTCGAGAGGCTCACGCTGCCTGAACGGCCACTGCTGAAACGCAGGCAGACACTATTTATTGAACGACAATCAGAGTACACACAATGACATCAGCATTGCTAGGCTTGGACTGCTGTCAACTCTGTAATCAGAATGTAGATTGTATTAGGTCCGATACAATAGTGTAGATTCAATTCCTGTACTGTACTCATAATGTATACCAGTGCGATTGCTTTTAATCACCGGCAGCTACTTACTGTTTGAAGAATGTCTCCCGTGCCAATTGAAGATTCTCAGCTTTAATTAATATGATAAGAGACTTCTTGTCCGCCTTGTTTCTTTATACTGTTTGTGTTGACATAGAAATATGAGTTGACATTTATTGTAATCCCACATAATGATGTCACTTAGCCTCATTATGCCGCCGTCGTTGCCATTAGCCACGTTAATGTATGAATGAATGATGCTGAGAGTGGAAGCCCTGCTCTGGGTCTAGTTAAGGGACGGCTCGACATGCACCTGCCATCTCCTGAGACACTCATTAGAACAACAGCATGCACTAGGATGCATCAGCTGTACACAACTCTTACCGCACTGAGACTATGGAGACCAAAACTACACATGCACATCCACACAGTTGCACACACACACACACACAAACAAATGCACACACACACACACATAAACTTGTAAAATTGTTAAAGACATATGTGTTCTGTCACGTGTTCAGTCAGCTGTTCATTCATACCTTTTGGGTCCCAAAATATCTGTCCAAGCCCTGGGTCTGTTTGTAACCCCAAGCATGTCATCTCAAACGTTCAATGATGAGATCATTAGCAGCGTCTCCCAAATAGCTGCTGTAGCATTTGGCTAATCTCCAGCTCATCGGAGCAGTAGGATATGCTATATGACATGTGAGCGCAGCATACGCCTGTGTGCTCAGTGGTGTGCAGTGTTGCGCTAATAACTTAACAGGCCCACTGAGAGGAGATACTCACTGGGAGTCTTCTATCCACACAGTTGTTTGGGGGGTGGGGGGGGGGGAGAATTTCTGTGTGTGTGTTCACGAAGGATGACTGTGGCAGAACCAGGTCACTCTGTTCCAGGTGTGTGCACGGGCATGCGTTTTGAATGATAGCTCAGTGATTGCCCATTTGGACTAGGAAAGCATTGGCGACCTTTCCGACAACAAGATGGCGCAGCAGTCGGACGTGTGTTTGTCTTTGTCTTATCCCATTTAAATAGTCTGTTTTTTCGTATATATTGTAATCTCACTTTCTGTCTACAAACTAAATATGCTTTCCTCCAACCTCACCCAATGTGGTACGGGTCTGCTATTTGTATTCCTTATAAATGGAACCTCCAACAGGAGCTAACTAGCTACTAGCTCAACCTTTATAGCTCGGACACCAGCCAGCTTTAGCTCGGACAATACCTACCAGTCTGTGCAGCGTGATATCATCCCAGAGCATATCGGACTGCTGCTCTCTTCCTTCTCTCTGGCCCATTACACCGAATCATCGCAGCAAGCTAGCGACAATCGAGTGACTACTGTTAGCTAACGCCTCTGTCCCGAAGCAAGCACCAGTTAGCCTTGTGCTAGCCTCGAGCTAGGCCAATATACCAGCTAACTTCTTGGGCTACAGTACCTCTTTTGCCAATTGGCCTGGACCCTTTATTGTCAACACGGAGCCCCGCATCCATCATGACTGGTCTTCCGACGTAATCGTCCGATGTGGTTTCAACTGGCTTTTCCGTTGCAATGTCGCCGAAGACCCATCTGCTAGCCCCGGGCCTGCTAACTTTCTGAACGCCGTTGTCTCCCGCTCGCCTAGCGTAGTAACGACTACCAAATTACTCCCTGACTCACCTATTGCTGCTCATTGGAGCCTGTGATCATTCGGCTACACAGAGGATACCTGCTGGACTGTTCACTAACGCGGTACCTCTTTGTTTATCTGTCGGCCCCAGCCTCGAACTCAGGTCCTGAGCGTACCTAACTGACCCTCTCTGCCCATTCATCGCCACTTACCCGTTGTTGTCTAAGTTCTCCCGATCAACACCGTGATTGCTTTATCCTTCTCTCTAATGTCAATATGCCTTGTCTACTGCTGTCTCGGTTAGTACTTATTGTTTTATTTCACTGTAGAGCCCCCAGTCCCGCTCAACATGCCATAGATATATCTTTTGCCCACCACCCACTCATGCGGACACCTCACCTGGCTTAACTGGTGCCTCCAGAAATGCAATCTCTCTCATCATCACTCTATGGCTAGGTTTACCTCCACTGTACTCACATCCGACCATACCCTTGTCTGTACATTATGCCGTGAATCTATTCTACCACACCCAGAAATCTGCTCTTTTTATTCTCTGTTCCCAGCGCGCTCGACGACCAGTTCTTATAGCCTTTTGCCTTACCCTAATCCTACTCCTCCTCTGTTCCTCTGGTCATGTAGAGGTTAACCCAGGCCCTGTAGTCCCCAGTACCACACCTATTCCCCAGACGGTCTCATTTGTTGACTTCTGTAACTGTAAAAGCCTTGGTTTCATGCATGTTAACATCAGAAGCCTTCTCCCTAAGTTTGTTTTATTCACTGCTTTAGCACACTCTGTCAACCCGGATGTCATAGCCGTGTCTGAATCCTGGCTTAGGAAGGGTACCAAAAATTCTGAAATTTCCATCATCAACTACAACACTTTCCATCAAGATAGACTGCCAAAGGGGGCGGAGTTGCAATCTACTGCAGGCTCTTGCAGAGTTCTATCATACTATCTAGGTCTGTGCCCAAACAGTTCGAGCTTATACTTTTAAAAATCCACCTTTCCAAAAATAAGGCTCTCACTGTTGCCACTTGTTATAGACCCCCCTCAGCCCCCAGCTGTACCCTAGACACCATATGTGAATTGATTGGCCCCCATTTAACTTCAATGTTTGTAATGTTAGGTGACCTAAACTGGATATTCTTAACACCCCGGCCGTCCTACAATCTAAACTAGATTCCCTCAATCTCACCCAAATTATCAAGGAACCTACCAGGTACAACCCTAAATCTGTTAACACGGGCACCCTCATAGATATCGTCCTGACCAACTTGCTCTCTAAGTACACCTCTGCTGTCTTCAACCAAACAAAAAAAGATCTCGGCAATCACTGCCTCATTGCCTGCATCCGTAATGGGTCCGCGGTCAAACGTCCACCCCTCATCACTGTCAAACGCTCCCTAAAACACTTCAGCAAGCAGGCCTTTCTAATCGACCTGGCCCGGGTATCCTGGATATTGGCTATTGACCTCATCCCGTCAGTAGAGGATGCTTGACTATTCTTTAAAAGTGCTTTCCTCACCATCTTAAATAAGCATGCCCCATTCAAAAAATGTAGAACTAAGAACAGATATAGCCCTTGGTTCACTATAGACTTGACTGTCTTTGTCCAGCACAAAAACACCCCAAAACATACTGCATTAGTATCGAATAGCCCCCGCGATATAACACTTTTCAGGGAAGTTAGGAACCAATATACAGAGTCAGTTAGGAAAGCAAAGGCTTGTTTTTACAAACAGACATTTGCATCCTATAGCACAAATTCCCAAAAGTTTTGAGACACTGTAAAGTCTATGGAGAACAAGAGCACCTCCTTCCAGCTGCCCACTGCACTGAGTCTAGGAAACACTGTCATCACCGATAAATCTACGATAATCGAGAATTTCAATAAGCATTTTTCTACGGCTGGCCGTGCTTTCTATGTGTGCTTTCCACCCCCCCACACACACACTTCTCCTTCACCCAAATCTAGATAGCTGATGTTCTGGAAGAGCTGCAAAATCTGGATCCCTAACAAATCAGCCAGGCTAGGCAATCTGGACCCTCTCTTTCTAAAATTATTTGCCACTATTGTTGCAACCCCTATTACTAGCCTGTTCAACCTCTCTTTCGTATCGTCTGAGATTCCTAAAGATTGGAAAGCTGCTACGGTCATCCCTCTCTTTAACGGGGGAGACTAGACCCAAACTTTTACAGACCTATACAGTATCTATCCTGCCTTGCCTTTCTAAAGTATTCAAAGGCCAACTTAACAAACAGATCACCTTCCATTTGGAATCCCACCATACTTTCTCCACTATGCAATCTGGTTTCCGAGCTGGTCATGGGTGCACCTCAGCCACGCTCAAGGTCTTAAACAATATCATAACCTCCATTGATAAAAGAGAGTACTGTGCAGTCGTCTTCATCGACCTGGCCAAGGCTTTCGACTCTGTCAATCACTGCATTCTTATGGCATACTCAATAGCCTTGTTTTCTCAAATGACTGTCTTGCCTGGTTCACCAACTACTTCTCAGACAGAGTTCAGTGTGTCAAATCGGAGGGCCTGTTGTCCGGACCTCACGCAGTCTCTATGGGGGTGCCACAGGGTTCAATTCTCTGGCCGACTCTTTTCTCTGTATATATCAATGATGTCGCTCTTGCTACTGGTGATTATCTGATCCACCTCGGAGACAACACCATTCTGTATACTTCGGGCCCTTCTTTGGACACTGTGTTAACAAACCTCCAAACGAGCTTCAATGCACTCATTCCGTGGCCTTCAACTGCTCTTAAATGCAAGTAAAAGTAAATGCATGCTCTTCAACCGATCGCTCCCCGTACCCGCCCGCCCGACTAGCATCACTACTCTGGACGGTTCTGAACTAGAATATGTGGACAACTACAAATACCTAGGTGTCTGGTTAGGCTGTAAACTCTCCTTCCAGACTCACATTAAGCATCTCCAATCCAAAATTAAATCTAGAATCAACTTCCTATTTCGCAACAGAGCCTCCTTCACTCATGTTGCTAAATATACCCTCGTAAAACTGACTATCCTACCGATCCTTGACTTCGGCGATGTCATTTACAAAATAGCTTCCAACGCTCTACTCAGCAAATTGGATGTAGTCTATCACAGTGCCATCTGTTTTGTCACCAAAGCCCCATATACTACCCACCACTGTGAACTGTATGCTCTCGTTGGCTGGCCCTCGCTTAATACTTGTTGCCAAACCCACTGGCTCCAGGTCATCTATAAGTCTCTGCTAGGTAAAGCCCCGCCTTATCACAGCTCACTGGTCACCATAGCAGCACCCACCCGTAGCACGCGCTCCAGCAGGTAAACATCACTGGTCATCCCCAAAGCCAACACCTCCTTTGGCCGCCTTTCCTTACAGTTCTCTGCTGCCAATGACTGGAACGAATTGCAAAAATCACTGAAGCTGGAGACGTTTATCTCCCTCACTAACTTTAAGCATCAGCTGTCAGAGCAGCTTACCGATCACTGCACCTGTACACAGCCCATTTGGAAATAGCCCACCCAAATACCTCATCCCCATATTGTTATTTATTTTTGCTCTTTTCCACCCGAGTATCCCTACTTGCACGTCATCATCTGCACATCACTCCAGTGTTAATGCTAAATTGTAATTATTTCGCCCCTATCGCCTATTTATTGCCTTCACCTCCCTATTCTTACTACATTTGCACACACTCTATAAAGATTTTTCTATTGTGTTATTGACTGTACGTGTTTTTGTCCCATGTGTAACTCTGTGTTGTTGTTTTGTCAAACTGCTTTGCTTTATCTTGGCCAGGTTTCAGTTGTAAATGAGAACTTGTTCTCAACTAGCCTACCTGTTTAAATAAAGGTGCATTTTTTTTTGCGTGGAGATGTAGTGTAGAGTTTGATTCAATGACAAAGAATGAGACTTTCAGTGCAGGGGAACCACTTGAAACGTTTCCTGTATGACAGCTGAGTGTCTCCTTAAGTCTCAAGGCTCTGCCGGTGACCACAAAGCAACGTGTGTAATGTCTGCTACACAAGAATGTTGAGGTAAAGTATCAGACACATTACTTAGACGGTGTACTGCACATGAAGTACCCTTCAAAATTGTACGTTCATTGCGTGCCACCTGGACATTGAGAGCATTCTCCTGTGAATCATTTTGTGAATGTCGACGTTAAATACTGTCCCTTTGAAGTGAGACAGGGTTTGTTTCTTTGTTTACTTTGTTTGCGTCTGTGATAGAGAGGGTTCATTCTTCTGAAGTGTGACATTGCAGGTGCATCTGAAGTGATTGTCACTGTACTGCATATTGCTACTTGTTAGTGCTGGAGGAGCACTCCATGTTGTTTATCTCAGTCTTTCATCCCTCCCTCCCTTAGCATGTAACACCCCCCCTCTCACTTTCTCATTCTTTCCCGTTTCTGTCCATTCTCATTCTCTTTCTGTCATCCTCTTCATTTATTTCATTTTTCCTCTCTCTCTCTCTCTCTCTCTCTCTCTCTCTCTCTCTCTCTCTCTCTCTCTCTCTCTCTCTCTCTCTCTCTCACTATCCCTCGCTTCTCATTCTGTCTCTTGTTTTCTCTGTCTCCCAAAACACTGTAACGTGCCATCCAGTAGGCTCCTGGTAGTTTCTTGCATTAATAACGATGACCTATTAACTGACAGTGATGTCTCAGAGGAGAACCACTTGTCAGTAAATTATACATGCTGTCGCTCCCTCTTGCCCTGTCAGGGAATGAAAGCAGTAGTGGCAGGCAGGCAGTGTCCCTGTCCCTGACTGGGTTGTCCCTCTCCTGTTAAGGTCACGTTATTGCTTTATTAAAAGGTTATGCTGGAGAAAAAGCAACAGTGGGAGAAAAGGGACACTGACATTCGTACATATTAGAGGAACATTTCACAGAGCTGGATGTCAATGTGTCTGAGAGGAGAGCTGCTGTCTCCACTGCTGTCTCCACTGCTGTCTCCACTGCTGTCTCCATTGGCCCAGCAGCATCACCCGTTCCCTTGGCATTTACAGGTATTTTAGTTGCAATTACGTTTGAGTGCTCAGTTACTGAATGGGGGGTTTCAGAAAAACCTCCAGTAGTGCACCAGTGCATCTGCATAATGTGCCAGTGTGATTCAACATAAGTGTTTACCAACCCTGACGTGAGCAACTCTCCAAAATGTTCAGTGGTTTTGATTCCCTTTGAATTAGAACCATTTAATGGGTCTACATCAATGGTTTGTATAATACAGGCCCATAGCACAGACACAACCTCCATTTTACAATTCTCCTCAATGCACTATGTACTTTATTTTGCTTAACAGAGGTCAACAGCAGTTTCTGTGCCATTCTACATCACATTTCCAGGACAAACAACATCAGCTATCTCTCCAATATTTTTGGGGGGTGATTTCAACAGGCCACCCAAAGCCTTGGTCTGATCTACTGTACTTTACTAGATGCATTTACAGGCTCATTCAATTTACATGCCTAAACCATGTGTATCTACCCCGCAAATACGATGTGCACTGGGGAGACGGGCTAGGAGATGAAGCTCAATGTGTTATTCCAATACTGTGCAAGTAGATTATTTCCACAAATCCGCTGGAGCCTGTTGTATTACAGCGCAGAATCCCATTCATATGGGGCTTATGCAGTTTTACACTGGCTTACGTGGTGAATGTCAATAACAGGGAAGGAGAACATATAGCGCGTACCGTATGGCTTCCCCCATAATGTGACTTAAATAGTAGTTCCAGGACATGTTGCTGTACAGTGCTTAGTGGAAGTCTACACACCTCTCTGCAATTGTACAAATCCTACTCCAAAGTGCAAGAAGTTTTTCCAAATTGATGAAAATAAAAAACAAAGATTTCTTGATTGCGTATGTCTTCACAACCCAGAGCTAAGACTTAGCGGAAGCACCTTTTGGCCGCCATTACAGCTGTGAATCATTCTGAATAAGATTCTACAAACTTTGCACAACTCTTAGGGCAACATATACTTGAAAATAGTGTATGTTGTATGCCAAAGACACACCAGAATGGCTTTTCCAAGAGGTGTTGAGCGTTCCAGAGTGGTCCAGCCTCATTCCTGACTTAAATTTGCCTGAAAATCAGAGACAAGGTTTGAATATTGCTGTCTATCAATGACAAATTTACCAAACTTTAACACATTTTTTTACAAAATCAATTTAGACAAAAACCATGGATAAATGTTGCCCTAAGAGTTGTGCAAAGTTGGTAGAATCTTATTCAGAATGATTCCAACAAGTATTAACTCTGGGGTGTGAAGAAATGAACAATCAAGACATTATTTATTTATTTTTTGTGGAAAATATTTGTCATTTTTCTTGAACTTTTAAAATGTGGAGTTGGTTGTGGTACAGGGGAAATCTGTTTTGTATTCTCTTTTTAAACTTGAATTATAAGGCAGCAAAATGTGAAGACTGCAAGGGGTGTGTAGACTATCGCTAGCGACTGTATATGGATGTTCTATATACACGGATGTTCTGTATGTAAACACATACTAAACTTTTTCCTGAACACTTTTGTCCTCAATGATCTGAGGTACAGTGCCTTCGGAAAAGTATTCAGACCCCTTGACTTAAAATAGATTCAATTGTTTTTTCCCCTCATCAATCTACGCACAATACCGCATTATAACAAAGCAAAAACAACCGCAGACCACATGTATGGCCTTGGGTGGGCGACCAGTTTGCTGATGTCAACGTTGTGAACAGAATGCCCCATGATGGGGGTGGGGTTATGGTATGGGCAGGCATACACACAAACAAACACAATTTCATTTTATTGATGACAATTTGAATGCACAGAAATACCATGACGAGTACCTAAGTCCCATTTCTTTTAAGCTATCTGTGACCAACAGATGCATATCTGTATTCCCAATCATGTGAAAACCATATCATAGGGCCTAATTCATTTATTTAAATGGACTATTTTCCTAATACTGTAACTCAGTAAAATAATTTTAAATGCATCCCTTCACCATGCTGACACTTCCTGGTAATTCAGGCTTCTCTGTGTATTGAACTCCATCACTCTCACCACCTCTGCAGCTACAGCACGCATGGAAGCCATGGATACGAGGCTCCTTCCCACCTCAGTCAAAATGCCACGTCTGCTCTTTTCATCAGAGGAAGCTGCATTTTTAATGAGTCCATAACACCACAGAAAGAAGAGCAGGAATGGTGCTCGGACCGCCAAGTCAATTCCAATATCCCTGTATCTCTCTTTCACACTGTTCTCCTCGTGTCTTCCTCTTTTCCTCCCTCCCCTCCTTTCCTCGTTCACTCTGCAGAAAGTAAAAGAATGAGAAAGAAAGCTAAAACTAAGTCTGTCATGTGTCAGGGATGTTGAGAAATCCCGGGGAACACTCAAGTTACGAGGGATTCGTTCTCCTTGTTTACAAAAGCAAAAACTGGACATAAACTTTCTCTCATGTCTCTGATGCCCTCAGCCAGACATAGACAAGGGGAGAGAGTGTGGAGACTTTGAGGAGTTGACACAGTTAGTCATAGTCTTGCAGTGAGAGGGGGGTAGAAGGGACTGAGGCTCAGCGCTTAAAGGATTGGGGCCTGGCTCTGACAGCTCTCTCCTGCATTCTGACAGCTCTTTGTTTAGGGTCTCACTGGAGGAGCTCCAGGGGTTCACTGTGTTCTCCAATGCTGCTGCAGACACACAAGCCTGCCCTCAGTATACGGCTATGCACTAGCTGTCTCCTTCTCACTCTCGCGTTTGTGCACACCATGTCTTGATAGATGCGTGAACAACACCGGGTCTGCATGTGTCAGTGTGTGTTTCATCCACTAGGCTGGCTCTGATGCTCTGTGCTGTATATTGGCTTTGAAGCCGCTTCTCTGCAGCCTCCTGATTTTAGAGCTTTGCCCTGCATATTGACTCTGATATATTGTAGCTGTAAACATCATTCTGTCTCTCTCATTTCTCTCTTCCTCTCTTCCCCTTTCCTTTTCTCTCGCTCTCTCTGTCTGTCACTCCATCATGTGGCTAATGTCTCTCTCGGTGTCTCTCTCTCTTGCTTTTCCTCTCCATCTCCCTCCCTCCTTCCTCTCTCGCTCCACTGCTGCACTTAAAAACATTTTTTTTTTTAAAGATGAGCAAACATGGAGGCTGCCTCTAGAATTCATATTCAGAGCCTTTCCATCTCTCCTTCCGCCAGCATTATTCCTCCCCCAGAGCCCTGGCACAGGATTAGAGTTAAATGAGAAATGTATTGTTTCCTTTATTCAGTAAAGTCAAAGAGTAATGGAGTTAATATGTCTTCTTTTGAGGAGGGAGAGCGATTAGGGCCTCTGTTAGGAGAGATGGAATCGCTGCCTTAAAAGACGGAATAAAAATGTCAGTGTGTCTTTAATGACAGTCGACTTGACATTTCCTACCAATCTTTTTCATCGGAAATACTCATCCCGAATGTTTATTATTCTCCTGAGCCCACCAGAGAAAAATGCCTTGTCATTCTACTGTGTGATGCTATAGTGTGCTGTGGTCCGAGTTTTATCATCTTTATATTGACTGGTTTAGAAAGAGTGGTCCCGTCCTTTCTCCGCATTTCTTTTGTGGTTTAAAACGGTTTATTTATTAACCTTGTGAGGGTCTGAAAAGAGATTTACCAACACGATTTTGATCAAATGAGATTTGGATGAGAAACAGATTGAATGTGATAGCAGATATCTAAGACCCTTAGCAGATTCTCCTCTGGGAAAGTGAGAGGAGTGAGGAGGGAAGTGTGTGTAACCTGAGAAAGGCCAGGCTTGTTGTATTGAGCCCTAACTTATGAGGGTGGTATTATGTCTTTTCACATTTGACAACCTTGCAAATTTCAGTCTCATATAAGCGGGAATTTGCTTAGCCTCCTTAACAGTTACCATGCCAGCACAGCAATCGTGCCTAATGGATTTTCTGTTCCCGGTTATTGCTGAACACACAAATAGTTATGGCAGGAACAAAGGCTTTTTTCTTACACAGAGTGGGGAGTGAAAGTGTAGTTTTTACAGAGTTGAGAAGGAAAATGCTACTGTTTACGTTCTCACACACATACATTTTTATAAGGGTCTATTGCTCCATTTCTGAATTAGATTCTGGTTCCAGGCAAATAGGCCACGGCCTTCCAGTCTCTTTGTGAAGCGTATTACGAGTATAGGCTACCCTGATCCTGCCATCTGATTGGATCTGATTTTGAGCAGGTGGGTGGGACTTTATCAATAAAGCCAATGAGTGACTAGCAGGGGTGTATGAAAACTACTAGTTGTGAATATCTATTGTAGATATGTAGAGCCCCTGTGAGAGCACAGTGTTTGGCACGAATGCCTTCACAGGAGCCTTCCACTATGATGCCACCTGAATCAACATATCTTTGGATTAGAAGGGATTGTTTCCCCTGGAAGCTCATTTGGTGAGCTCAGTTGATTAGCAGATTCAGATGGGATGTCTGGAGAGAAAGGAGAGGTTCTGGATAGGAGTTCTGAATACTCCCATCAAAACAAGGCTACTTTTACAGTAAAGCAAAATTAGAGACTTTGCGAGATAGAAATTGTGTGAATCCACACCCTGACTGCATTTCTTTCCTAAATGTTCTCTCCTTTGAGCTTTTGAAGCGTTCAGAGTTTGAGGTGTTCTGAACAGTGCTGACAAAGCCAAAAGGCTGTGCACTCGGGTGGCTGGATCGATGCAGTACCACGGCGGCATGGCCTGCAGGAACTGCTGCCACCATCCCTCATAACGTACTCTATGTCCTCATCTACCTCTCTGTCAAATCCCGGCCCGATGCAGGAGAAAGATTTATGCATAGCCATTCTACATGAGACATACTGCAGATGGAGCTGAGGCAGACTTATTGCCTATTGCGATGCTCAATGCTGTACGGTTGTATTTGTTCTTGCAGATGACGGCAGTGGTTTTTGGTAACGGTTCAACGTGCATGTTGATATTAAAGCCATGAAACTACAGTAATGAGCATTCTAAGTTCATGACTATGTAGCGTCAAGATACAAAGACACCAAGCAATTGCTCAGTATTGGTCGTATGATAGCATAACAAGCATGACCTTCCGAACTTTGACCTGATCCCTTTTGACTTCACCAATCATTAGTAGCTAATATCTTTTTTTTTTTTATCAGAAGGTCTATAAAAGTGAATTCTTATCAGTTAATAACAAATACAGAGAGGGAGAGAGAGAGAGACGGGGTAAACATGCACACGTTTGACCTTTTTGAAGGGTTTTCCATACTGCGGTAAGAGTGATAAGAATATTGGTTTTGGCGCCATGGCCCAGGGAGACAGGTCTCCTATTCCCAGGCAGGAGATAGCTGACCAGAGGAGCCTCTCCTATTGTGCCTGTGCATTTGAAGAAGAAAATAAGCCACACTGCAGACCAGAACACTGAGGGGGAAAACACACACCAGCACACAGGAGTGTATCAGATCATTATGATAATAGACTGGGAGGTGGGTTGGCTCTCATGGGAGAGAAGGGGAAATGGGTTTGGAGGGTAAGGAATGATTGTAGGAGATCATACTCTATTAATGTCACAGGGAAATTGGTTTGCCTCCATAGCCATGACATGCATAATAAAGACATACATAGGAATATATTAAAGACTATGCTTCCTGTGCCGCATTACATTCAGTACCTGGGTCCTATGCTTTTAAAGCTGGTCTGATATGTGAACGGCTAAAAGAGTAGTGTAACATTGCATTCCATTGATAACTGTCACTTGAGGCACCAAAGTGAACTTAGAAGAGGGCCTTGTCGAAATCCTCTCCTTTCATTATCTCTGTGATCTCAACATTTTCTCAGTGTTTCTCAGAGAGATCAAACACTCTGAAGAAGATATGTAGAAAGCACGCTGGAAATGTATTAGTCTGGATTTTCTGGAACGGTCCTCATTGACTTCAAAGTAAATTGATGTAAAAATAAATTCAGATTTTTTTGCTGCGAGTCAAGTACTTTGTATGACAATTTTTTTTGTTAAAATGTCAGTTTACGTGATCAAATAATCTCAGTCTGTTTATACAGACCGAGATTAAGGGTTGTTTAAGGGTAGTTTAGACAGTCAGCTGGTGTTAAGAGTAAAATGGTATGACTCTATTGAATGTTCTTAGATTCATCTAGCCATCATCTAGCCATCACATTAAAAGGGTAGTCAGATAACCTCGTGGATTCCATTTGTATGTCTCTGCGTCCAGTCCGGTATAAAGGAAGTTAGAGGTAGTTTTGCAAGACAATGCTAACATCATGCTAGCTGTTCCCATAGACTCCCAGTCATTATGCTAATGCTAGTTAGCAATTGCACTAACGCTACTTAGCAACTTCCTTCAAACTTCAAACTAGCCTTCATTTCTCAGAACAAGAATAGACTGATGAGTTTCAGAAGAAAGTACTCGGTTTCTGGCCATTTTGAGCCTTTAATTGAACCCACAAATGCTGATGCTCCAGATACTCAAATACTCTAAAGAAGGCCAGTTTTATTGCTTCTTTAATCAGGACAACAGTTTTCAGCAGTGCTAACATAATTGAAAAAGGGTTTTCTAATAATCAATTAGCCTTTTAAAATGATAAACTTGAATTAGCTAACACAACGTGCCATTGGAAAACAGGAGTGATGGTTGCTGATAATGGGCCTCTGTACGCCTATGTTGATATCCCATAAAATAATCTGCCATTTCCAGCTACAATAGTCATTTACTACATTAACAATGTCTACACTGTATTTCTGATCAATTTGATGTTATTTAAATGGACAAAAAAATGGCTTTCCTTTCAAAAACAAGGACATTTCTGTGATCCCAAACGTGTATGTTGTTACCTTGTCCCTGGCTGTGACATTGTACATAGCTCTATTTATGTAGTCCATAATCTGGTCCATTTCATTCGGTGTTATGTGTGTGCACGTGCATGACTGCATGTCTTTGTCCACTTTAATGTATACACTACAAGGCTGGCTCTGAATGTTAAAAAACCTTTTCATCGGGTGAAGATCAGTCCGCATCGATTCCTGCTCTTACTTGAACAAAGCTTACCGGTTCAATACCACTGGTTAGAGTGTAATTATCCTTATAATGCCAACGTCTGCAACCGGCTTCCAACAATCTATGTCCATATTGTCTCTGTATATTTGCGGTGCCTACATAAGCACATGTAATGGTTGTCAGTAGACTAGGCAGGGGGGGGAGACCTCTTTGTGTGCCCTTTAAAGACTGTACCAGGATCATGAGGATAATAATGATACACTGAATCAATGGGGTGACATGCATTGTGAGCATCTCGATGTGAACTCCAAATGACAAAAGGGACGTGTGAATCGCAGGGAAATAATACTTTGGCAATACATTTGCGCAAGTGTCACTTTCCTCCACTGACCTGATGCACTTCCGCTGGGAGAGAGTGACACAATGCAAATTGAGTCCCCTTGATGTAATAACATCAGTTACATCCTTAAGACACAGAAACATACAATGGGGACAGTTGTAGATAGATGTCAACGACAAGTAGTCAATTTGCTGTAGGTGACTTCAGGTGGCCTTGATCTCATTGAATGCAGAATACAAACGACTGTCTCTCCTCGTCCAGTCCAGAGCAAGGGGTTTCAGACAAATAGTTGGCCCGTGTCTATGGGTTGCCCTGGGGAACCAGAGTGGAGGATTAAAGCATAATGGATGAGAGTGAGGGATAATGAAGGAGATCCGTCTTAAGTCTAATCACTGGTTTAAGGAGACATGATCTGGTCAGAGAGAGAGGGCTGTCTGCCTGGTCTGATTACTCACAGCCAGTCACTATTCATCAGATACTCCTCAGGTACTGTACATCGTAACATTGATACCCACTACCCAGTAGATATTCTACAGCTCAACATAGGAACCCACTTCCTAGTACATACTGTAGGTGCTCAGATATTCTACCAACATCAATATTGTCAGGGGTTAGTGTTGCTGAGGACAACCATGGCATTGCACTCTTCTATTGCGGTTCAGTATACACCACCTGTATGTTGCTGTTGTTCCTAGATTAACGCACCGCCGTAGTTGCACACATCATGATTCATCGGTTATTTATTTATTCATTTCCTCTCTACATTATTTGCCCTTCATTTTTAATATGTTCTTCAATGAATACAGACATTTTTGTTTCTGTCTCAGTGGGCATTTGTAATGCTAATTAGGCTAATTGTACAAAATCAAATCAAGATGCTGAACACGGCAGCTAAACAATCACCAGGGATGTCTGGGAACACGTCCTGCTAATAATCAGAGACTGGGAAAAGGCTGTTGGGTTTCAGGGAGAGGAGGGGTTAGAGAGGGTTAAGCACTACGGTAGTAAGAGAGGTATGCAGAGCAGGTGAGAGGGAGGGATAGAGAGGGTTAAGCACTACGGTAGTAAGAGAGGTATGCAGAGCAGGTGAGAGGGAGGGATAGAGAGGGTTAAGCACTACGGTAGTAAGAGAGGGATGCAGAGCAGGTGAGAGGGAGGGTTAGAGAGGGTTAAGCACTACGGTAGTAAGAGAGGGATGCAGAGCAGGAGAGAGGGAGGGGTAGAGAGGGTTAAGCACTACGGTAGTAAGAGAGGGATGCAGAGCAGGTGAGAGGGAGGGTTAGAGAGGGTTAAGCACTACGGTAGTAAGAGAGGGATGCAGAGCAGGTGAGAGGGAGGGTTAGAGAGGGTTAAGCACTACGGTAGTAAGAGAGGGATGCAGAGCAGGAGAGAGGGAGGGATAGAGAGGGTTAAGCACTACGGTAGTAAGAGAGGGATGCAGAGCAGGAGAGAGGGAGGGGTAGAGAGGGTTAAGCACTACGGTAGTAAGAGAGGGATGCAGAGCAGGAGAGAGGGAGGGTTAGAGAGGGTTAAGCACTACGGTAGTAAGAGAGGGATGCAGAGCAGGAGAGAGGGAGGGATAGAGAGGGTTAAGCACTACGGTAGTAAGAGAGGGATGCAGAGCAGGAGAGAGGGAGGGGTAGAGAGGGTCAAGCACTACGGTAGTAAGAGAGGGATGCAGAGCAGGAGAGAGGGAGGGATAGAGAGGGTTAAGCACTACGGTAGTAAGAGAGGGATGCAGAGCAGGAGAGAGGGAGGGATAGAGAGGGTTAAGCACTACGGTAGTAAGAGAGGGATGCAGAGCAGGAGAGAGGGAGGGGTAGAGAGAGTTAAACACTACGGTAGTAAGAGAGGGATGCAGAGCAGGAGAGAGGGAGGGGTAGAGAGGGTTAAGCACTACGGTAGTCAGAGAGGGATGCAGAGCAGGAGAGAGGGAGGGTTAGAGAGAGTTAAACACTACGGTAGTAAGAGAGGGATGCAGAGCAGGAGAGAGGGAGGGATAGAGAGGGTTAAGCACTACGGTAGTAAGAGAGGGATGCAGAGCAGGAGAGAGGGAGGGGTAGAGAGGGTTAAGCACTACGGTAGTAAGAGAGGGATGCAGAGCAGGAGAGAGGGAGGGGTAGAGAGGGTTAAGCACTACGGTAGTAAGAGAGGGATGCAGAGCAGGAGAGAGGGAGGGATAGAGAGGGTTAAGCACTACGGTAGTAAGAGAGGGATGCAGAGCAGGAGAGAGGGAGGGATAGAGAGGGTTAAGCACTACGGTAGTAAGAGAGGGATGCAGAGCAGGAGAGAGTGAGGGATAGAGAGAAAATGAAAGTGACACACAGCGATGCTGATTACCTTCTAAAGACAGTTCCAGTTCCCCTGAGGGAGGGAACTAGTCTTCTAGTATTTATTAAGCCTGCCTCCAGGGTAATCAGGATTGGCAAAAAAAAATACCCGTTGGAGGAGGACTAGACAATAACACTATACACTTGCCAGTCTGTGCTGATGTCTTCCTGATGTCTTCCTTCATGCACATTGGCCATCTTTATAACCCATAAGTAAAGTTCAATGCTGATGGTACCTTTCTGTAAACTGTATCTGCATCTTACATTTAGAAAGGTGGCATCACGTTGGTTGGTGGCTGTTTGCACTACAGATAAAAAGTTGACTATCTGTGAATGTATCTCAGTTCCTTTCTCTGTTTCCCCTGATTCTCCCCCCCCCGGTCTGTTCCTAGTGTATATGTGGCTCTCTGTAAATGGCCCCATGCTGTTTGTCATAGCATGTAGCTGATGGCTATGTGATATTATTATATTGTACTTTGAGATAACAGACGGTGTGATGTGCTGTGTCTTCTTAAGGAAGATATTGCTCTGATAAAGCACTTCTCTGTGCCGCTGAATTGAAGGGGACGCCTTGGAGGCAAGTTCTGTTGAGTGGGAGTCAGATGAAAGGAATAAAAGAGCAGATCTGTTTGTCCAGTATGCACCGTGTCAGAGGGGAATGCATGTCTTAAGATAGCATTTTTTGAAAGGGACTCTCAGTCCAATTAGGGCAGCTCTTTCCGTTGGTTACTTCCCTAATGCAAATACGATGCCAAATTCACTTGACACAGACCGAGATTAGGGTGGAGTTTGTAAAACAGTGTTCAGTTATATCTAGTGTTAATTCTCAGTTGTCATGCTCAGTCTGACCGGAGAGCTATACGAGCCTCACGAATTTAGATAATTATTGGATGTAGGATCCGGTGGGTGCAGGTTAATATTGTCATCATGTTCGTTAGGGACTGGGGGGGGGGGATACTGTGCATCTATTTTCTTAAGATTCCCTTCTGGTTCTATGTTAATTGGACCATAAATACCACAGAATGGGATTGATAAACGGTGTGTGTATTTTCAGCAGGTTGGGGTCAGGTTCAAGTTGGATTTTGCAGTGCTTGAAGTTGGTCCAGGCAGAGGTAGATCATTCGTTTGAACTGTCGGGCTGGGTGTGGGGCATCAGGAGTTCTTAGCATAACCTTGAAGATGTCACTAATGCACCTGATGGATAGTGTGTGTTTGGACCCAGGAGACACACACTGACGCCCCCTAGCTGTGGGTGGCTCATAAGAGACAACACATACACACACACAAACACACACACACACACAATCACACACTCAGAAAGCTCCCTGGGCTGAATGGAGGTGTATAAATCACATTGACGCTTCGCACTGTGATCTGTGACCCAGTCTTTTAATTGCATCCGTTCTGCCTTCCTCCCATACTCATTCTTTACCTCGTTCCCCGGGTTTCGTCCAGCCATACCCATGAGAAGCTCTAATGCAGAGATAAGAGAGGAGACGAGATCTGTGGACCTTTACCACTCTGCCCGCGGGCCCGGTGAAGACGCCTCCTGATAGGCCGGCAGCACAGACTGAACGGACTCTGCTGAAAACACACTTTGATTAATGACACCGTCTGTGTCCACTCAGGCACTGTGTCACTCCTGATACTCAGTATGGTGACACAATCATTTTGGTGCCTTCATAAAACATAGAGCACTCTGGAATCTTGCCAATATGAATAACATGTTCGATTGGAAAATCCAAGATGATTGTGAGCAATATGGGATATGATCTCGGTCAGATGCTTTAAACTTTCTGTCTGCTCTCTACATTCCATCTCTGTTGAAGGTGCTGTTGACAGGAAGTCCTGGTTATATCACATACTGTACATCTCCTATAACAATACCGCACTCAAGCATACACACACATAAATATACACACATATATACATGCATATACACACATATACATACATATACACAAACATATACACACACACACACACACACACACACATACAGTGGAGCAAAAAAGTATTTAGTCAGCCACCAATTGTGCAAGTTCTCCCACTTAAAAAGATGAGAGAGGCCTGTAATTTTCATCATAGGTACACTTCAACTTTGACAGACAAAATGAGAAAAAAAAATCCAGAAAATCACATTATAGGAGTTTTAATGAATTTATTTTCAAATTATGGTGGAAAATAAGTATTTGGTCATTAACAAAATTTTATCTCAATACTTTGTTATATACCCTTTGTTGTCAATGACAGTCTTCACAAGGTTTTCACACACTGTTGCTGGTATTTTGGTCCATTCCTCCATGCAGGTCTCCTCTAGAGCAGTGATGTTTTGGGGCTGTTGCTGGGCAACACGGACTTTCAACTCCCTCCAAAGATTTTCTATGGGGTTGAGATCTGGAGACTGGCTGGGCCACTCCAGGACCTTGAAATGCTTCTTACGAAGCCACTCTTTCGTTGCCCAGGCGGTGTGTTTGGGATCATTGTCATGCTGAACGACCCAGCCACGTTTCATCTTCAATGCCCTTGCTGATGGAAGGAGGTTTTCACTCAAAATCTCACGATACATGGCCCCATTCATTCTTTCCTTTACACGGATCAGTCGTCCTGGTCCCTTTGCAGAAAAACAGCCCCAAAGCATGATGTTTCCACCCCCATGCTTCACAGTATGTATGGTGTTCTTTGGATGCAACTCAGCATTCTTTGTCCTCCAAACACGACGAGTTGAGTTTTTACCAAAAAGTTATATTTTGGTTTCATCTGACCATATGACATTCTCCCAATCTTCTTCTGGATCATCCAAATGCTCTCTAGCAAACTTCAGACGGGCCTGCACATGTACTGGCTTAAGCAGGGGGACACGTCTGGCACTGCAGGATTTGAGTCCCTGGCGGCGTAGTGTGTTACTGATGGTAGGCTTTGTTACTTTGGTCCCAGCTCTCTGCAGGTCATTCACTAGGTCCCCCCGTGTGGTTCTGGGATTTTTGCTCACCGTTCTTGTGATCATTTTGACCCCACGGGGTGAGATCTTGCGTGGAGCCCCAGATCGAGGGAGATTATCAGTGGTCTTGTATGTCTTCCATTTCCTAATAATTGCTCCCACAGTTGATTTCTTCAAATCAAGCTGCTTACCTATTGCATATTCAGTCTTCCCAGCCAGGTGCAGGTCTACAATTTTGTTTCTGGTGTCCTTTGACAGCTCTTTGGTCTTGGCCTTAGTGGAGTTTGGAGTGTGACTGTTGACAGGTGTCTTTTATACTGATAACAAGTTCAAACAGGTGCCATTAATACAGGTAACGCGTGGAGGACAGAGGAGCCTCTTAAAGAATAAGTTACAGGTCTGTGAGAGCCAGACATCTTGCTTGTTTGTAGGTGACCAAATACTTATTTCCCACCATAATTTGCAAATAAATTCATAAAAAATCCTACAATGTGATTTTCTGGATTTTTTCTCTCTCATTTTGTCTGTCATAGTTGAAGTGTACCTATGATGAAAATTACAGGCCTCTCTCATCTTTTTAAGGGGGAGAACTTGCACAATTGTTGGCTGACTAAATACTTTTTTGCCCCAATGTACATACATACATACATACATACATACATACATACATACATACATACATACATACATACATACATACATACATACACATCAGCTTGCCAACGCTCTTGAGTCACAGTTGGTTCCCTTGTCATGGGCAGAGCTGTCAGAGGGGGAAAGTGTGAGCTTTTAGTTAAGCAATAGGGAACGAGAGGCAGAGGAATTTATTTCATTTCCTAAGGCGACGCAAAACACTTTGAGAAAAGTCACATTGCAAAGGTACCTGCAGTGCCTTAACACAGCAGCATGTAAATGGAAGGGATTTAACCTCCCCCTTTAGCACAATACATCATTCTGATCAAAGTAGATTCAGATGGATTCAACTCTGGTGGGTTGTAGAAGGGAGGCGAAGGATTTAGAAACGTCAATCATGAGATGCATTCTTCAGGATGCACCAACTCTGCCATCAAACACAGCGCCAAACACTGCAGAAGAACAGATGGATATGTTGTGTCCAGCCATGCACTTTCCCTCTTCAAGTCTGACCATACTAAGTGCTGTAGCTCCAACACAAGCCTTATGGTGTTAACTTGCAACTCCGCCCTCCCAGTTCAACTAAACCCACTACTGTTAATGTGTCACATTGGTCACAGTGTGTCGGATTTATCACCAGGCCCTGTGTTGTTCTCCTTCTCCTCTTCTCAGCCAGTCAAACACTGTTATTTGCAAATTTAGTGGGAGGCGCTGATTGGCCTGTTGGGTTGAAGGAAGCGGCAGGGTGGCAGTCAAATTGTTTACTTAGCTCTGCTCTACCACCGAGATAAACACTGCCCCAACAAAGGAACACAAGGCTGGATCCGAGGCTTTTCTCAGGCCTTCTCTATAACCCGCAGACACCAGAACATGCTATGGTTGGCTCAATTAGGGCTGTAACCTGGGACTACCACCTGGCTGCAGCATCACGCTGATCTCACCCTGCTTCCTGTGTGACCCTGGTTTCCCATCTAACACCTGAAGGACTAGGAGGCACAGGAAGGATCCTGTTACATCTCTGGGATAAGATGCCCTCTAGTCCATTGCGATGGAAAGGGAACTATTTGTGTGTTAGTGGTTGGGTGTGAACTGTGAAGAGAGAATCTAACGTAGCTGCCGTTTGTGGCTGGCTGATGCCTTTGTCCTGCCAGCCTGTTTGCAGTAAAGCATGTCTGAGCGGCAGTGACAGTCAGTCAGTCTGTCGGGGAAAGGAGAGGAGGCTGGGGGGATGTGGGGTTAATTATGTAGGCGAGGGATAGGAAAGGGAGATGTGGCTAAGAGAAGGGAATGGGAGAGGAGAATAAAGCGAGGGAGGGGATAGCAGAATGCAGCAGAGTGGATGAGGGAGAGGGAGGACAGGGAAGGTTGTGTTGAGGTGAAAACAAACACACAACAGCAGCCTGAGCAGTGTTAGCACCCGCCACTAATATTATGTACATCTATTATTTACATCTATTATGTACATATATTTTGTACGTCTAATATTATGTACAGTGGGGCAAAAAAGTATTTAGTCAGCCACCAATTGTCTAAGTTCTCCCACTTCAAAAGATGAGAGAGGCCTGTAATTTTCATCATAGGTACACTTCAACTATGGCAGACAAAATTAGATGAAAAAAATCCAGAAAATCACATTGTAGGATTTTTAATTAATTTATTTGCAAATTATGGTGGAAAATAAGTATTTGGTCAATAACAAAAGTGTATCTTAATACTTTGTTATATACCCTTTGTTGGCAATGACAGAGGTCAAACTTTTTCTGTAAGTCTTCAAAAGGTTTTCACACACTGTTGCTGGTATTTTGGCCCATTCCTCCATGCAGATCTCCTCTAGAGCAGTGATGTTTTGGGGCTGTTGCTGGGCAACACAGACTTTCAACTCCCTCCAAGATTTTCTAGGGGGTTGAGATCTGGAGACTGGCTAGGCCACACCAGGACCTTGAAATGCTTCTTACGAAGACACTCCTTCGTTGCCCGGGCGGTGTGTTTGGGATCATTGTCATGCTGAAAGACCCAGCCATGTTTCATCTTCAACGTCCTTGCTGATGGAAGGAGGCTTTCACTCAAAATCACATGCTACATGGCCCCATTCATTCTTTCCTTTACACAGATCAGTCGTCCTGGTCCCTTTGCAGAAAAACCGCCCCAAAGCATGATGTCTCCACCTCCATGCTTCACAGTAGGTATGGTGTTCTTTGGATGCAACTCAGCATTCTTTGTCCTCCAAACACGACGAGTTGAGTTTTTACCAAAAAAGTTATATTTTGGTTTCATCTGACCATATGACATTCTCCCAATCTTCTTCTGGATCATCCAAATGCTCTCTAGCAAACTTCAGACGGGCCTGGACATGTACTGGCTTAAGCAGGGGGACACGTCTGGCACTGCAGGATTTGTGTCCCTGGCGGCGTAGTGTGTTACTGATGGTAGGCTTTGTTACTTTGGTCCCAGCTCTCTGCAGGTCATTCACTAGGTCCCCCCGTGTGGTTCTGGGATTTTTGCTCACCATTCTTGTGATCATTTTGACCCCACGGGGTGAGATCTTGCGTGGAGCCCCAGATCGAGGGAGATTATTAGTGGTCTTGTATGTCTTTCATTTCCTAATAATTGCTCCCACAGTTGATTTCTTCAAACCAACCTAATTACCTATTGCAGATTCAGTCTTCCCAGCCTGGTGCAGGTCTACAATTTTGTTTCTGGTGTCCTTTGACAGCTCTTTGGTCTTGGCCATAGTGGAGTTTGGAGTGTGACTGTTTGAGGTTGTGGACAGGTGTCTTTTATACTGATAACAAGTTCAAACAGGTGCCATTAATACAGGTAACGAGTGGAGGACAGAGGAGCCTCTTAAAGAAGAAGTTACAGGTCTGTGAGAGCCAGAAATCTTGCTTGTTTATAGGTGACCAAATACTTATTTTCCACCATAATTTGCAAATAAATTCATTAAAAATCCTACAATGTGATTTTCTGGATTTTTTTCTTCTCATTTTGTCTGTCATAGTCATAGTGTACCTATGATGAAAATTACAGGCCTCTGTCATCTTTTTAAGTGGGAGAACTTGCACAATTGGTGGCTGACTAAATACTTTTTTGCCCCACTGTACATCTATTGTGGACATATAATATTATGTATGTCTAATATTATGTACATCTAATATTATGTAAGTCTGATATTCCATACGGGGGCAGTTTTGTGACCCCCAGGGTGCTGTGGATATATACTGCCATTCAAAATAAATGTCCTTGTTTTTGAAAGAAAAACAAACAAAAAAAATTGTCCTTTAAAATAGCATCAAATTGATCAGAAATACAGTGTAGACATTGTTAATTTTGTAATTGACTATTGTAGCTGGAAATGGCAGATTGTTAATGGAATATATACATACATGTATGCCAGCAGCATACCACCCTGCGTACTACTGCTGGCTTGTTTCTGAAGCTAAGCAGGATACCAGATGCTGCTGGAAGTGGGGTTGGACAGCCAGTAGGAGGCACTCTTTCCTCTGGTCTAAAAAAATATCCCAATGCCCCAGGGCAGTGATTGGGGATACTGCCCTGTGTAGGGTGGGATGATAAACGGGTGTTCTGACTCTCTGAGGTCATTAAAGATCCCATGGCACTTATCGTAAGAGTAGAGGTGTTCACCCCAGTGTCCTGGCTAATTTCCCAATCTGGCCCTGCATTTCTAAGAACAAGAATAGACTGATGAGTTTCAGAAGAAAGTTATTTGTTTCTGGCCATTTTGAGCCTGTAATCAAACCTAAAAATGCTGATGCTCCAGATACTCAAATAATCCAAAGAAGGCCAGTTTTATTGCTTCTTCAATCAGGACAACAGTTTTCAGCTGTGCTAACAGAATTGCAAAAGGGTTTTCTAATGATCAATTAGCCTTTTTAAATTATGAACTTGGATTAGCTAACACAACGTGCCATTGGAACACAGGAGTGATGGTTGCTGTTAATGGGCCTCTGTACGCCTATGTAGATTTTCTATTAAAAATCATCTGTTTCCAGCTACAAAGTTAACAATGTCTACACTGTACTTCTGATCAATTTGATGTTATTTTAATGGATAAAAAAATGTCATTGTCTTTGAAAAACAAGGACATTTCTAAGTGACCCCAAACATTATCAGGTAGTGCATAACAGCGTTTCAGGGTGGTACAGAACGGATCGCTCCGCCGAGCGTGACTGCCATTGTCAGTGTTGACAGACTACTCCGGAGGTCAGAGGGGTTTGGTGGGGTCACGGCTGCCTGCGCCCTCTGTCCTGTCCTTTGTGGCCGTTGTGACACACTGGCCGCTCTGTCTGTCGGACAGAATGTTCAGTGCCGGTACACACACACCCTGAGCATCAGAGCAGAATGGCCCCCGCAGCACCAGCCCTCCATACCCTGACAAACATCCTAGTCTATGTGAAGACACACACACAAATATACATGTAAATGCTGTACTGTACCCAGGAGTTATACTTGGCTCAAACCCAATGAACCTCTACACATACACACATGTGCGTGCGAACACGTCCCAATCTGAGCAGACCTTGGCTCAATAGCCCTAAAGGCCCTGCTCCATCGACCCGAGCCAAACGTAGCCAGTGCAGGTGGAGCCTGTCAAGTGTGATGTGACTGGTGCAGACTTGGACATACACCATGATGTCTACTGGGGCTTAGCGGAGCAGCAGCCATGGCGATGCCCTTCGTCCTGAGATGCATACTGTACTGTACATGTCATACTGATAGAGAAGAACAACCCTGACAGCAGCCAGCTGGGAACTCACTGAGATCAACATCAAAGCACCAGGTGCATACAGTAGGCCCTACATACTGAGATAACCGAGCCCTGCAGAATGGGCAGACATGGACTATGGTATATCTCATCTCGTTGGCTTTTATGCTGTTGTATAGGTTCCACACAGTGAGTTCATGCCCCTCAGCTTCTGGCTAAGTCATCCTCCCTCTTTAATCAGATTAACAGTGTGCGTGATGAAGTGGGGCCGGAGGCAGCATTGATTAAACCTGAGGGACGGCAGGGTTTTAATAAAGGCAGCTCCGATCTCTGGAGAGCATGGGGTTCACTGACCTTCAGGGACGTCTGCTGAGAAAACAAACACTTGAGTCCTGTCTTCATTCATTCTGAACGTGAACGCTCTGAAAGGTTTTAAAGCACACCTGGCAGCAGCTCAATTCACACCTTGGCTAGGCCAGCCGCAGATGCTTTTGCCTCTCATGCACCAACTCTCTCCCCTCCCTCTCTCTCTCTCTCTCTCTCTCTCTCTCTCTCTCTCTCTCTCTCTCTCTCTCTCTCTCTCTCTCTCTCTCTCTCTCTCTCTCTCTCTCTCTCTCTCTCTCTCTCTCTCTCTCCACTCCTCTCGCTCTGTCTCTTTCTTTCTCTCCCCCCTCCTCACTTTCCCCATCCTCTCTCTCCACTCCTCTCGCTCTCTGTCTCTCTTTCTCTCCCCCCTCCCCACTTTCACCATCCTCTCTCTCCACTCCTCTCTCTCTCTGTCTCTCTTTCTCTCCCCCCTCCTCACTTTCCCCATCCTCTCTCCACTCCTCTCTCTCTCTTTCTCTCCCCCACCTCACTTTCCCCATCCTCTCTCTCCACTCCTCTCGCTCTCTGTCTCTCTTTCTCTCCCCCTCCTCACTTTCCCCATCCTCGCTCTCCACTCCTCTCTCTCTCTTTCTCTCCCCCCTCCTCACTTTCCCCATCATCTCTCTCCATTCCTCTCTCTCCTCCTCCTTCTCTCTCTCTCTCTCTCTCTCCCACTCTTTGTCTCTCAAGCTCACTTTTCACACTGTTTTATTTCTGTCTCTCATCATCCTTTTATCTCTTATTTTCCCCCACAGCTTGATGTGTTCATAAATCAGCACTGTCTCCACTATGGCGTGATGGCGTGAGGCGCATTGGTGGTTATTCCATTGTATCTGACTGTGTTCCAGATCTGTTACACTGTACCTGGATTATTTCCGTCACAGTTGAAAGGGTGGTATTTGTAGCGGTCCCTGTTAACTGGATGTGTCAGTAAACACAGCGTGTCCCCTCCTCTCTGGTATGTCAGCAGGTGGGCAGAGAGCTGGCCCAGTGCCCTCCGAGACCAAGCCTGCCTGTCACAACGACACGCCACAGCGCCACCGCCAAGGCCATGCGTGTGTTCCCATGCCAACCACCCCGCTGTCACAGGGGCACAGGGCCACGGGTACAGACGTGCCCTCAGAACCCTGTGCCTTTCTTATGCTAACACACACACACACAGACACACACACAGCCTCAGAACCTACACCCCTACAGTGAGCCCCCCCAAGTCACACGCCACAGGAAACTCGCTTAAATGACAACATTTAGTCTGTTCTGTTTAAGCACATTGCAGCCATTGGCACAATACAGCCTGTTCTTTGCTGTGGCACCAAACTGGTTGTTTTTCACATAGAACCATGTTGTTTCTGTCTGAGTGTTACTGCAAACTGTGAGACGTTGCTCATGACTGATCTTACATTTGAAACTTCAAAATAGTGAAGGAGTGAACAGTTAATCATTTCGTGGTTGGATGTGAATTTCTCCACATGGAAGAGACTTGCTGTGCTCTGCAGAGCTTCCTTCCAGGGTAGAGAAGGTGGATTGTGTTTGTCTGTTGCTGTAAGATTGATGCACACATTGTCAAAATGATGTTTGCCGTTCCTCCATTACACGTACAATTACTCTCCGGGCGAAGTCGCAGCCTAATTTGTGTGATGGGTGCCTGCAGTTGTTGAAAATATTTTGTGTTGTATTAGTCTGTTGTTTGGTGCATCTTTTGACAGGAAGCTGGGCGATAAATTGGATAGATGGCTTGATAAAAAGCTTGTTGTGCAGAATTCTTCACGGTGGATTTCGAAAAATGACATCTCCCCGGCTCATAACAGACGATTTGTTCCCAGGGTGATTTATGAAATCAATGTGTCTTGTTATCAGCAGCAGCAGTGTGACTGAGAGATAAGATCGACGCACAGCCTTTTTAAACAGAAGGAGAAGGGGATGGAAGCTGGGTGCACCCTGTGTGTGTTTGTGTGTGTGCGTGCGTGTGCGCGTGTGTGTATATCTTTCCTATATGATAACTTGAGATAATCCTGCAACAGCGCAGCACTAGGACTGAGTAAGGGAAAACTACAGAAAATGAAATGTCTAAATTGATTCATCCAGAGTCCACAGTTTCTAGAATGCTGCTTATTATCCCCAGCAATGTGCAGACATCATAATGATCATAAAAGCCATTCCACCAGGATTAATGTTACGGGAGTAAATAAAGACCAGTTATTTGGCCCAACAGTAATTACAAGTCAGAGCCTGGTTAACCTTGGTGATTTTACAGACACTTAAATCCCCTTCTTAAGACCTTGTTATTGCATTTATTGTGTGTGTATATGTGCATGTCTTTTCTGGTGGTGTTGTATCAGTTACTTCGGCAGTGTTCACACCTACATTCTCAGACAAAGTGCTACAGATTGTTTAAACCACATGACGAATGCTGCTTTGAGACCCGGTTTATTTTCCTTCTTGCCTCTTATCCCTCTCTGGGCTCCACTAAACAGGCCTGGGCTCTAGAAGCATCCCTCAGGTGTCCGTGATGGCACCATCTGCTAACTAGAGATGCCTAGACATTTATCAGTGGCCCGGCCACAGGAGAGAATGTTTTCATACCCTCCGTCTCTGACAAGCCACTACCTACATGACTCACTCTGTTGGGACACTTGGCGATGACAGAATGCTTCAGCACTCAATTCTGGAGGTGGCACATGCCAAGTCCGTGTGAGCAGCAACAAGATGTTGAAAAGTAAAAATACTTGACATTAATGTCTGAGTGTTTTGCCTGAAATTCTCAAATCTAAAATAAAGTATAAAAGCTTTGATTATTCCTCTGAATGAAAAGATAAGGTATTGATAGTGAATGTTCAGTCTGCATAACTTTGGTGTTTTCCCTTAGATTTGATGTGGTTGAGCTGGCAACTTGAGGTTATCTGTCATTGCAGTGTCTAATATCAAAGTGCTCCATGCCATCTCCACCCCTTCTCTCTCTCTCTCTCTTTCTCTCTCTCTCTCAAAATCAGTGGAGGCTGGCGGGAGGAGCTATTGCTCATTGTAATTGCTTGAATGGGGAAACTTGACAGAGAAAGACAAAGCGCTTCAGAGTGTGCTGCACTAATTTGACATAGCTTCCATGTACCCCTGTCTCTCCTCAAAAACGCAAGGAAATAAGGATTTGTTTCATACATCTATTTTGGTTTCGATGGAGATTAAAAATTGCCTTCACCTCAGAAGACAAGATGAGGAGAGATGTGTCTTTAGGGAGGTGGAAAAGCTATGCCAGCATTTCACAGCAGTCACGTCACCAGATTTGTCACCTCATCCTCTCTCTTTTATCCCTACCTCCCTCCCTCTCTCTCTCGCTCCCTCTCTGTCTGTCTCTCTGTGTCTCTCTAGTGAAGTTTGACGACTGTCAGCACAGCAAGGCTGTGGACTTCGAGAGCAGCGACCCTAACTTCAGTGTGCGTCCTGACGGCTCGGTGTACGCGGAGCAGGAGGTGGCCAACCTGTCAGATCCAGTCCAGTTCATGTTGACCGCCCGCGGAGGTCATGACCCTCATATCTGGGAGACCACGGTCAAGCTGGCCTTGGCTGGCCACCCGCCTTCTGTTCCTGTGAGTCAGGTAAACATATATACACTGCTAAAGCCTTAGGTATAGACACACCAACACACCCCTGCTACTGACAGACCTTACTGAACCTCAGTTGTACAATTGCATGGAGACACGTACATTATTTATACACTTGGAAAACCTCTAGCCTCTCAGGTAAGATCAGTTTACAATGATCCTCAAGTACATTATATAAAACCACATTTCAGGTTCTGCTTTTCAATATCATTAACAAACATTGCTTTTCAAATAAGATGTTGAATAGTGGGAGGCTTAATGCTCCCTCCAGGTCATGCTTTTAATCATAGAAAACGTCCAAGAATTGTGTAAAGCAATTGCAGAGCTGGGATTAAAATTCTGCCCACTCCTCCCAGCACAATAATGGAGGGCATGAAATAATTGACATTGATTGAGCTAATGTTCCACTCTGAGGGAGGCATGCAGGAACCAGGTGATGTGGTAACAGCACTTTGTAATTATGTTCCCACGTCGTGGGAGCAAGAGAGATTCAATAATAGAACAAGAAATAATTATGTTTGAGCAATCAAATGAAAATGTGAAAACCAGTTACATGTTTTAAATTGATACATTTTTGTTGGAAATCGCTTACAACTTATGCTAGGTACTTTCCGGACACTTTTCTTTCCGGCAGCAGTGTGTAATTTTGGTCAGCAGGTGATTCCGAAGTGGAAAATTGCTGTTATCCCCAGTAGAAAAGTTGTCATAAGTAATTTAAATTGTTTCATTAAATGTGTTGCCATGAAAAACTAAATTGTGGAAATGTATAATTCAGGATAAGGGATTTCTCAGACACTAAAATCTTTTCAGAAACAAAAAAGACATGCAGCAAATGGTCATACTCTGGCTCAATATATTGTTAACCCTTTACAATCCTAAACCCATGTTAACCCTTTACAACCCTAAAGCCATGTTAACCCTTTACAACCCTAAAGCCATGTTAACCCTTTAACCCTAAAGCCATGTTAACCCTTTAACCCTAAAGCCATGTAACCCTTTAACCCTAAAGCCATGTTAACCCTTTTACAACCCTAAAGCCATGTTAACCCTTTACAATCCTAAACCCATGTTAACCCTTTACAACCCTAAAGCCATGTTAACCCTTTACAACCCTAAAGCCATGTTAACCCTTTAACCCTAAAGCCATGTTAACCCTTTAACCCTAAAGCCATGTAACCCTTTAACCCTAAAGCCATGTTAACCCTTTACAACCCTAAATCCATGTTAACCCTTTAACCCTAAAGACATGTTAACCCTTTACAACCCTAAAGCCATGTTAACCCTTTTACAACCCTAAAGCCATGTAACCCTTTAACCCTAAAGCCATGTTAACCCTTTAACCCTAAAGCCATGTTAACCCTTTATACAACCCTAAAGCCATGTTAACCCTTTACAACCCTAAAGCCATGTTAACCCTTTAACCCTAAAGCCATGTTAACCCTTTACAACCCTAAATCCATGTTAACCCTTTACAACCCTAAAGCCATGTTAACCCTTTTACAACCCTAAAGCCATGTTAACCCTTTACAACCCTAAAGCCATGTTAACCCTTTACAACCCTAAACCCATGTTAACCCTTTAACCCTAAAGCCATGTTAACCCTTTACAACCCTAAATCCATGTTAACCCTTTACAACCCTAAATCCATGTTAACCCTTTAACCCTAAAGCCATGTTAACCCTTTACAACCCTAAACCCATGTTAACCCTTTACAACCCTAAACCCATGTTAACCCTTTACAACCCTAAAGCCATGTTAACCCTTTACAACCCTAAACCCATGTTAACCCTTTACAACCCTAAACCCATGGCTATTTGATGTCGGTTAGCCACTGTATTTGGTCAGTCTCTAATTCCAAGAAAAGCTAGGTGAATGGTTACTGAAGGGTAGAGAGAGCATGCATGTATGTGTGCGTGTCCTTCCCGATGACATTAGGGTTTCCTCCTCCTACCATGTGACCCAAACAGCACTGCAGACAGGCAGGGGTTCACGGGACTCACAGATGTGGCCTTTTTTTTAACCTTTATTTTACTAGGCAATTCAGTTAAGAACAAATTCTTATTTCCAATGACGGCCTAGGAACAGTGGGTTAACTGCCTGTTCAGGGGCAGAACGACAGATTTGTACCTTGTCAGCTCAGGGATTTGGACTTGCAACCTTTCGGTTACTAGTCCAACGCTCTAACCACTAGGCTACCCTGCCGCCTAGAAGAGCCCTGTCCTGTCCTCCTATACAGGGCCCTCCTAATGTCCTGTCCTCATATACAGGGCCATTCTAATGTCCTGTCCTCACACACCTGGCCCTCCTAATGTCCTGTCCTCACATCCCTGTCCAGGCACAGCGCCAGGATGTTTTCTCTCTCGGGACTAAGGGAGGGCTTGACCAATATGTGGGGGTGCTAAGAGAATTGTTGATTTTCATGACTTATTTATAAGGAAGTTCTCATTTCTTCAATAAAATCAGAAATAGCTATCACAACGTCAGAAATGACATCATTAATATCCTAAGTGCAGCCACAACGAGAAGTGCAATGCATTCAGCCTATGCCTGTCAACTGTGCACACACTTGTAAAATGAACTGGCTGTCTTCACAATCTTAGTGATTATATTTCTATTGAAAAATAAAGTACTTGTAGGCCCTAGATACAGTGGGGCAAAAAAGTATTTAGTCAGTCACCAATTGTGCAAGTTCTCCCACTTAAAAAGATGAGAGAGGCCTGTAATTTTCATCATAGGTACACTTCAACTATGACAGACAAAATGAGGGGAAAAATTCCGGAAAATCACATTGTAGGATTTTTAATTAATTGATTTGCAAATTATGGTGGAAATAAGTATTTGGTCAATAACAAAAATACTGGTTTGCCCAGTATTTCATTCTGCATTTCATGATCCGTGTACTAAGCGTTTCGAGTATCATCTGAGATTTTCTTGTGCAACTGTTTTGTCGAATTTGCCTATGAACTGTAAAAGTTCAAGGAAGTTTCCCTGGTTGACAGCCGTGTCGTTTTCTATGTCTCCTCTCTGTGAAAGTCCCTGGTATGGCAGTGTAACGCAATGACTCCACAACTGCTCTCATATACTCTCTGTTCTCTGACTAGTTTAGAATGTCCATCACTTAGTGTTGCATATTGTTGAGCCAGACTCTTTCTGAATAGTCCACTCATTCCATGCTGTCACTTGAACGAACGTGTGGCCTTCTTCCAGTTCTGGTAGCCATCGTGGGTAAATGCCACCTTCTCTCCACCATGGTTTCCTGGATGTTGCAAGTGGCCGCATGCAAAGCAGAAAGCACGGTCCTTTGAAATTGAATATTACAACCATTTGTAATCCTCATACCATCTACGATTGAAGTAGCGATCCTGATGTCCAACTTTTGTGGCTGGATAACGCCGAAGAAGAGGGCGCCTTGGTTCTTCAACAGGTGACTGGCTTAACTCAGAGGGAGCGGTGGCTGTGCTAACAGTGCAGCTAACGGTGGCTGTGGAGCAGCTAGCAGCGATAAACTTCTCTGGTGCTCCCTCACGTCGTGGCTCACGGGTTTCTCTCGCCGACTCATATTTCTTATCTTCCTCTTCTTCTTTGGCCCCCTCGGAGACAGGGTTTGGATTTTCAATTCCTACCCGCACTCTTCTCTTGGTCAGAAAACGGTCCATTGCAACTGGGCGAGATGGGCAACTAGCTAGCTAGAAGTTAGCTCACGTAACATAGCCTAACGGGCGCGAGCACACACACCAGACTCCCCTCCCACCACCACCACAAACACACACACACACACGTCATAGGGTACACACCCACGCAGCCAGGGATCTGATTGGGAACAAAATGGCTGGTTATGAACTTTTTCATATTTCTTTATGTAAAAATACTAAAACGTTTGAGGGGGCCTTACTGGGGCTACACAGATTTGTGACGGGGCTATAGCCGTCCTAGCCCCGGGGTAGCGCCGTGCATGTCCCTGGCAGTCCTAATGTCCTGTCCTCACATCCCTGGCCCTCCTAATGTCCTGTCCTCACATCCCTGGCCCTCCTAATGTCCTGTCCTCACATCCCTGGCCCTCCTAATGTCCTGTCCTCACATCCCTGGCCCTCCTAATGTCCTGTCCTCACATCCCTGGCCCTCCTAATGTCCTGTCCTCACATCCCTGGCCCTCCTAATGTCCTGTCCTCACATCCCTGGCCCTCCTAATGTCCTGTCCTCACATCCCTGGCCGTCCTAATGTCCTGTCCACCCTCCCTCACTCCCTCTTCTGTTTCCTTTGGAGAGGTAAAGCAATTAAACTCAAATTCACCAACAACAACAAAGCCACTGTGGAACAGCATTCTTCCCCAGCAGTCTACCCCAACTGTTTTCTCATTTCATTTGGGGATGCTGTTGTCTGGAGCCTGCTGGTTTTCTGTTCTTCCTGATAATGAATTACACCCACCTGGTGTCCTAGGTCTAAATCAGTCCCTGCTGAGAGGGGAACAATGAAAAAACGAAATGAGTGGAACTGGCTTTGAGGTCCAGAGGTGAGTTTGAGGGTTCTGTAGTATTGATTCAAATAGTATTGTATACGGAACGATAATACAGAATTGCTTGCTCCCAGTTTCAAAAATAGATGTCTCCTACTCAGTGAGGAGCAGATTGAGGTGATAAAAGTATTGACTGAAACAGAGGAATGTTGTGAGGGCACAGACATTGAAATATGTGAAATGCTGTGGCGGAGTTGTGTCATCTGAGCCACTCTGTGTCATCTGAGCCACTATCTCTGAGTCAATAGTGTTGAAAGGGAGAGGGAAGAACAATCAGATTACACCAAAATATAATCAACATGCAATGACAACAGTACAATTTTAAAAGGTGCTTAACCAGCCAAAAGATATTAGGTGATTTAAAAGATAGACGGCTCCATTACCAGGTAATTGCATATATTACGTTTCAGAGCAGACGTGTACAGGGACTCATTGGACTCCTGTTATTATGTTATATTAATAGTTGGCTTGATTTACCTCTTCCTAGATGAACTGTGCATAGTGCTTGGTATGTGTTGGTGTGTGCATTAGAGCGTATCTGTTTATATCGGATGCACATTTATATCTGTGAACATAGTTTGTCTACCTCCTGTTTAAGAGTATGAGGCATTAGTAGTGTCACTCTGGCTGCCAGGTACTCAGGCTATGGTGCCCTACATGTCCACTGAGTCTGTATGCACATACCCCCTGCTAATTTCATGCTGCTCTGGTCTGCCTTCTCCTGCAGCTTAGAGGCAGAGAGTCCGTTATGCACCAGTACACCGAGTCTTACTTTTATCCCCCTTCACCAGAATACCTGTATGTGTTAGATTAGAGAGCAGAGACCCGTACAGTAGCGGGGAGGGGTTTAGGACCTAGGGTCTTATTGGTCGGTGAGGTGGCAATACAGGGTCTGAGAGTGAAGGTCATGATGACTAGTCTGTGTTGTGATTGCAGCCCAGTTCTACATCCACAAGAGGAATGTATCAATAGTCATAGCAGCCTTCTTTAATTCCCTTGATTCTATAAGAGGTCAGATTTGGGATACCTATCTTCTCTTGATTGTCCTGCCCGTCGCCCCCCCTGTTCACCACGGACCACTGCTCTGATCAGGCCTCGTCGGGGAGAGAATAAGCGTGGGAGAATGAAGGAGCGATAGAACAGCTCAAGATCAACAGTGAATGGAGGATGGGAAACGAGCACATACTTGATATTGTGTAATTGAAAGGCCCTGTTTAGTGTTGCCTCCTGCTCTTCAGAATGACAACCTCCAGATGTCAGCTCCAGGGCTGCGGGGCTGACTGATGCCCCAGTGACATGCAGCCTGGCTGGGAGGAGAGAGCAGCCAGCTGGCCAGCCCGCTAGCTCTGGGCCTAGGGAGCTCCGGGTGGTTCTGGGACTGATTTCACACTCCAAGATCCCTGCTTGCACGCACACACACACACACACACACACACACACACACACACACACACACACACACACACACACACACACACACACACACACACACCCAACATACCTTTCTCACAGCACAAAGAGCCTGTTCCAGTTTCCCCTTTTTTCTTTCTAATTGTGGTGATGTTTGTCATTGTGCCAGCTTCGCAGGGCTATAATTTGCCATGCTGTTTGGAGTGTGAGTCACGTGGATACACTGCAGTGGTATCATCCATAGACAGGCTCTTTGCTCTGTTGTGGATACCTCGTTTGGAGGAATGTGGGAGTTTGCCAATGCAACAGCGATCAGATGCATCGACCCCATTATCAGCAGCCCTGATGTCCTGCATTCGTCAGCAGACTAAGGTTTTGATAATGATGGCGAGCAGGAGTAGTGTGAGTTATTCAACAGATATCGGAGGTGCCGATAAGGACTTTATCAGGGAGGGAGCACATGGGGTAGAAACAGAGGTTCTATGCAAGAGGCAGGGAAGCCTTGGAGCATCATGGGTACCATCCTTACTCATCCTCACATAGCAGCATCTTTACATATCAACTCCACCCTCTCTGCTTTCTATCAATATAGGATCTCACATTTTATTTGTCTTTTTTTTCTGTTTTTCTCTTCCCCCTATTTCCTTTCTCTTTGTTTATGTCAAACACACAAATTCACGCATGCACGCGCACACACTACCTCCACCTGTCACCCATGAAAGTAATGGCACGCTCGCATCTCGCACCACTGCCCCTGTGCTGGTACCTGTGAGTGTTGTGGATGAGCGGAGCTGAAGCGAGAGTTATCTTATCTGGGCACCACATCTGGTCCCCTATCCCTCACTCTCCCCCCTCTCCCCTCTCTCTCCTGCCCGGCTACCTTCATCACTGCTGCTATCAGGAGGCCTGCTGTAAAGCCCTGTAGTCAAATCCACTAAGCCGTGAAGAATTAAAACAAAGGGGGGGAAATATACAGTATGTTTGCTCAGGTTTAGCTTGCATCTGTCTCTCTGTCTGACAAACCGTATGTGTATGGATAAGCTGACCTGCCCGCCGGTGATTCAAGTTTGAGTTGGGTGTGTGCGTGTCCTCTGAGTAGGTTTAACAGAAGGATTTCTGCTTGGCTTCAATTCTACAGCAGCATGCATGTCTCTGTTTGTGGGGAGCAGGAGAAACAGCAGGATCACTGGGTCACACAAACACTACCATCTCAGGCATGAGGACACAGCAACCCTCCCTGGATAGATACCATATACACTTCCCAGAGGTCTACCAATGCAGTATGTCTTATAAACACAGAGGGACAGATTTACAATGTGTTTACACCAGTGTGTGATGTACCTGTTAATATGAAGAGATAAAACATGAAAGAAAAAAATCCCAAAAATCAAATGAGGGATTAAGATTAGGTAAAGTGTAATGTATACTGAACAAAAATATGAACGCAACATGTAAAGTCTTGGTCCCAAGTTTCATGATCTGAAATAAAAGATCCCAAAACAGATAATCCATCCATCTGACAGGTGTGGCATATCAAGAATCTGACTAAACAGCATGGTCATTACACAGGTGCACCTTGTGCTGGGGAAAGTAAAAGGCCCCTCAAAAATGTGGAGTTTTGTCACACAACACTGCCACAGATGTCTTAAGTTTTGTGGCAGCGTGCAATTATTTATTTTTTAAATGTAACCTTTTTTTAACTAGGCAAGTCAGAACAAATTATTATTTACAATGATGGACTACCGGGGAACAATGGGTTAACTGCCTTGTTCAAGGAGAGATTGACAGATTTTTACCTTGTCAGCTCGGGGATTCGATCCAGCAACCTTTTTGTTACTGGTCCAATGCTCTAATCATTAGGCTACCTGCCGCCCCAATTGGCATGCTTACTGCAGGAATGTCCACCAGAGCTGTTGCCAGAGAATCTAATGTTACTTTCTCTACCATAAGCCGCCTCCAACGTCATTTTAGAGAATTTGTTAGTACATCCAACTGACCTCACAACTGCAGACCAGGTGTAACCACACCAGCCCAGGACCTCCACATCCAGCTTCTTCACCTGTGGGATCATCTGAGACCTGCCACCCGGACAGCTGATGAAACTGTAGTATTTCTGTAGTATTTCTGTCTGTAATAAAGCTCTTTTGTGGTGGAAAACTCATTTTGATTGGCTGGGCCTGGCTCCCCAGTGCGTGTGCTTGGCCTTTGCCCTCCCAGCCCCAACCAGAACTGCTCCCGTCCGTGTATGCAAAATCCATAGATTAGGGCGTAATGAATTTAAATTGACTGATTTACTCCTATGATCTGTAACTCAGTAGAATCATTTAAATTGTTGCATGTTGCGTTTTATAATTTTTGTTCAGTATAATTAAAAACATGTTTATATTTTATTCTCCTCTTTTGTCTAACAATATTTACATGCGTACATTTTTTTAAATGATTATGTTTTACCTTTATTTAACTAGGCAAGCCAGTTAAGAACAAATTCTTATTTTCAATGACAGCCTAGGAACAGTGGGTTAACTGCCTGTTCAGGGCCAGAACGACAGATTTGTACCTTGTCAGCTCGGAGTTTTGATCTTGCAACCTTTCAGTTACTAGTCCAACGCTCTAACCACTAGGCCTCATGCTCTGGGAAACTAGTCTTTGCTTATAATAGCAGTGAATCGCCAATGATCTCACACACTGCAGGATGACTGTTGGTCCTCCTAACATTCTAATCTTGCTGTTATTGAAGTGATTTCATCAATCCATTTTCATTTGGAGTAAGGCCTCTTTCAGGGGGATATGTCACGGAATGCGTCACACGGAGCAGCATAGTTCTGAGACTCAGAAGGTCAAGTTGGAGACATCCAACTGCGATTTTTCAGACTGAGAAGATTTTTGATGGATAAAGACATAGAAGTCAACCTCTGTGGACTGTGCAGAGGCAATTGGTAAGCTTTCTGCAGGACTAATACCTGAAATTCATGCTAAGACTGGGTCCTCTTCGGTGATTTGCCAAGTGCGTTAAGGTGAAGAGTCAAAAGCATGGATTGTATTTGAATTGGAAACCTTTTTATTTTCATTCATTGGTGTATTATCTTCAAGAAACAGTGAAAATATGTTTTATTATGTTCCTTGTCATCTGACAAGGTTGATTTTCATGACGGATTAGTCACCTGTACTTTCCATACTCTACACTTTTAGAAGATGAACTAATAATTCATTGACACCACTCCTTTCTATTGAGACTTTACATTGTGTAGTTGGCTCTCAAGTTATTGTTGAATACTGTAGGTCAGCCAATGTACAATATGTGTTGATTTCTTGTCTTTTCAGATTGGGGTGGAGGATATGATTGCAAGGGCCTGGGACTCTAATCCCAGGGTTATCAAGTTTCCACGGAAACATCAAAGAAGCTCTTCTGCCAATGGTCTGAGACGACAGAAGCGAGACTGGGTCATCCCACCAATCAATGTGCCAGAAAACTCTAGAGGACCCTTCCCACAAATGCTTGTCAGAGTGAGTGACAGTTATCACACTTATCAAGAACTACTGATGTACAGTTAAGTCGAAGTTGTCTTTTTTAAATGTTAAAAAGCTACTGTATATATCCTATTCTCAGTTGGTAGTCGCTTATGCCTGTGTTGTAAACTAGAAATGAGTTCATCGTCAATTCTGAGAACAACAACTCGAGCTTGCTCTGTTTTCACTCCCGCGGATCATAAGGCTTTTTACTTTTATTTGAGCCAAAGCCAAAGACATCTTCAAGCCAGACATCCCACGTTTGTCTAAGGGTCACTCACCTAGGCAACTGAAGAGAAGGGTAGAATAGATCTCATACAATCACTATGAAGGGCTGAACAGAACACCACACTGGTAGTTTCTATCAAGGACCTTCAGCAGGTAAAGAGAATGATTTGAGTGGTGATGCAGCACCACGTGATTGGTTTGGTAAGCCTTTAAACTCTACACAGACAGAAATCCAGACACACAGACAAGAGGATACAGACAGATGGACACACACACAGCACTGCTTCATCAGGTAACTGTCTTAGAAGTGACAAACCATCTCAATTCCTGTTGGCATTATATGGCAGCTCTGCCAGTGTGGTTAGTTCTGTTAGCTCCATGGTTCCAGGATGCTCCTGGAAACTGTGTGCTGCCTCTGTTCAGACGTCCAGGCCAGAGATAGCTTTCTCTGGGCCACCACAGAGCTCCCTCACGCCCATTTGTATCGCGCGGCTTACACTCCCGGATTACTGAAATCGCCTTTCACCAACGAGTCGGCAAGAGGGCAGATTTTCCACCAAAGCAAAAAAACACTCATTCACTCACCCACACAAACACACAGACTACAGGAGCAGGGTGGATGAGGGGAGGCGTAGGATTGTACCACCCTGCTGGAGAAATGAACACCCCTTCATCTCCTTTCATCTCCTTCATATTCAGCGTCAGATGGTTGGGTTTACTGACACCCCGGCGGTTCCTGTGTGTGTGTGTGTGTGTGTGTGTGTGTGTGTGTGTGTGTGTGTGTGTGTGTGTGTGTGTGTGTGTGTGTGTGTGTGTGTGTGTGTGTGTGTGTGTGTGTGTGTGTGTGTGTGTGTGTGTGTGTGTGTGTGCAAGCGCATGCTTCGATCATAGCCTTTAGCTGTAGTAAAATAGTTATGTTCCTTAACCATGGGGGGTGCGTGCATCACATCTGTGGCCCAGTGCGGTATTAAATGCCCTCTTCTCGCTGCAACACCGCTTGGCTGACTGGGCCGTTCCATTGTGACAGCGAGCCAGTGAAGAGAGCAGAAGGGATTTAGTTCTTTATCTCTCGTCTTAGGGGGTTTTCACATATAGTCCTCTTTAAAATAACCGATCTCAGTCCTCTTTAAAGTCAACTCTGGGGTAAAATAACTCTGTTCTCTTTGTATTCACACTGCCCTTGCATTTGAATTTGGACTCTATTTTGTGGTATGTGTCCTCTTTGCATTCACATTTCTATGTTTAGAAAGGATAAAGGATATTTTTCCAACATTCACTCAATGTACTCTGGGTTTTTACAAAGTACAGGGCAAGCCATTACACCAGAACAGCTAGATATACCTACACACTTAGTAAAAAATTGCTATCTAGAACCGAAAAGGTTCCCTTTTAAGAGGTCAAACCCCTTTGGTTCCAGGTAGAATGCTTTTAGGTTCCATGTAGAACCCTTTGCACAGAGGGTTCTATATGGAACCCAAAAGGGTTCAACCTGAATCCAAAAATGATTCTACCTGGAACCAAAAGTGTTCTCCTATGCGGAGCCTTTTGGAAACCTTTTTTTCTGGAAGTGTACTTACATTTTGGAAGCTAATAGATTACATTTTGGAAGCTAATAAATTACATTTTGGAAGCTAATAGATTACATTTTGGAAGCTAATAAATTACATTTTGGAAGCTAATAGATTATATTTTGGAAGCTAATAGATTACATTTTGGAAGCTAATAGATTATATTTTGGAAGCTAATAGATTACATTTTGGAAGCTAATAGATTATATTTTGGAAGCTAATAGATTACATTTTGGAAGCTAATAGATTATATTTTGGAAGCTAATAGATTACATTTTGGAAGCTAATAGATTGCATTTAGTTAAAAGATTTGACATAATAATTGTAATCAGAAGATACTATTAACATGTACGTCAATATTATTGGTAACAGAATAAATAACAGAAGAAAAACTACAAATTAAATTGAATATTGTACTCCCAACGTAGGCTACTGCCCCTTTAAGACCTATGTTGTGATTCTCACCCAATATGTTGGTGTCTTCTCACACTATTCTAACCCCACTATCAAATAAACTGCTTTTAGCCTGTAGATCACATATTGCAAACTAATAATATGAACAAAAAATGAACACATATTTGGACATTTCTGTGCATGCTTGACAATCTCTAATCAATATCCAAAAAAGGTTTTTCTGCAAACCTGAACATTATATCATCTTTTCTCTTTCGTGGGACCAATGTGAGGGTTAATGGAGGAGAAACAATGTTGCAGTCCCCAAGCCTGGGGAGCGTTGTGTTCACATTGCCCTAAAAAGGGAACCGGACTGAGGAATTCAAGCGATCTGAACTCAAACCACTTCAGTTTGATTCGCTTTGGGGGCTCTTTTGAAGGGTCTGAGTTCCTTTGGAGTGTTCACACTGCATAAAAATTGTCTGAAAGAGGGACCAAGTGTGAAAATACCGTTAGAGGTGACCGAGAACAACCTCTGTGGCGACAGCAGCACACTGAGTCCCCCATACGTCCAGAGCTTTAGAAACTCTCCGACTATCTCTCGAGCTCTTTTATGAGGTGAGACAGTCCCAAACAGCCAGATTCACAACTTAAAGTAATTCCCTGTTTTCATCTGAGAAACCTTTTTTTATTTTATTTTACCTTTATTTAACCAGGCAAGTCAATTAAGAACACATTCTTATTTTCAATGACAGCCTGGGAACAGTGGGTTAACTGCCTGTTCAGAACGACAGATTTGTACCTCGTCAGCTCGGGGGTTTGAACTCGCAAACTTCCGGTTACTAGTCCAACGCTCTAACCACTAGGCTACGCTGCCGCCCCCTTCACCAGGTTTGCCAGTTTGATTTAGTTGAACACATGGAGAAGATTTATGTTTCCATTAACACATGTAATATGAGGCCGCAGGAGGCAAATGTGCCTGAGTTATTGTTTGTGATTTGTTTAACCCCAATTACATTCAAAACAGAGTCTGGATAATAAACAATAAACACACAACATTCATGATCAGCCAGTTGGTTTCCAATTAGGGACTGTTCTCTGTTTTAAGTCCATTAGTCCATTAGTCCATTAGTGCTCTGGCTTGGAGTGAAGGGAGTCTGTCCACTTTAATCTGGATGTCTGGCTCCGGCCATATCCTTATTATCCTCACCTACCTCCACCACCCACCACTACCTTCACCACCTTCACCACCCACCACTCACCACCGCCATCACCACCATCACCCATCACCACCACAACCCACCACCACCTACACCACCCACCACTCACCACCGCCATCACCACCACAACCCACCACCACCATCGCCACAACCCACCACCACCACCCCTAACTCCGCCACCCACCACCACCACCATACACCACCACCCCCACCACCACCATTTGACCTAGATAGTTTGTGTGTATGCATTGATATGTAGGCTACATGTGCCTTTTCAAAAAAATGTAGTTGAAGTCTGAAGTTTACATACACCTTAGCCAAATACATTTAAACTCCGTTTTCACAATTCCTGACATTTAATCATAGTACAAATTCCCTGTCTTAGGTCAGTTAGGATCACCACTTTATTTTAAGAATGTGAAATGTCAAAATAATAGTAGAGGATGATTTATTTCAGCTTTTATTTCATTCATCACATTCCCAGTGGATCAGAAGTTTACATACACTCAATTAGTATTTGGTAGCATTCCCTTTAAATTATGGTCAAACATTTTGGGTAGCCTTCCACAACCTTCCCACAATAAGTTGGGTAAATTTTGGCCCATTCCTCCTGACAGAGCTGGTGTAACTGAGTCAGGTTTGTATAGGCCTCCTTGCCCACACATTTTCTATAGGATTAATGTCAGGGCTTTGCGATGGCCACTCCAATACCTTGACTTTGTTGTCCTTAAGCCATTTTGCCACATTTTTTCCTCCAGACATAACGGGGATCATTATGGCCAAACAGTTCTATTTTTGTTTCGTTAGACCAGAGGACATTTCTCCAAAAACTACGATCTTTGTCCCCATGTGCAGTTGCAAACCGTAGTCTGGCTTTTTTATGGCGGTTTTGGAGCAGTGGCTACTTCCATGTTGAGCGGCCTTTCAGGTTATGTCGATATTGCTGTGGATATAGATACTTTTGTACCCGTTTCCTCCAGCATCTTCAGAAGGTCCTTTGCTGTTGTTCTGGGATTGATTTGCACTTTTCGCACCAAAGTATGTTCATCTCTAGGAGACAGAACGCATCTCTTTCCTGAGTAGTATGAAGGCTGCGTGGTCCCAAGGTGTTTATACTTGTGTACTATTGTTTGTACAGATGAACGTGGTACCAAAAGGCATGGTCTTGGCTGGTTTCTTGTGATTTGCACATGATGTCAAGCAAAGAGACACTGAGTTTGAAGGTAGGCCTTGAAATACATCCACAGGTACACCTCCAATTGACTCAAATTATGTCAATTAGCCTATCAGAAGCTTCTAAAGCCATGACATAATTTTCTGGAATTTTCCTAGCTGTTTAAAGGCACAGTCAACTTAGTGTATGTAAACTTCTGACCCCACTGGAATTGTGATGCAGTGAATTATAAGTGAAATAAATTGTCTGTAAACAATTGTTGGAAACATGACTTATTAAACATGTTTATAAGGGAGATTACTGCATGACACATTGAGTAAACCCCTTCCCCTTATGAACAGAGGGGAAATTATCAGAGTGAAACCAACAGCCCCAGCATTCCTCTGCAGAGAGGTTTTCTGTGCAATTCATTCATGATCAATCTCAAGAAGTGTTGCTTTGGTGGCAATGGTTTACCATTGTGGTAGAATGCAATATGCTTCCGATGCCTTCACTGTCAAATAGATTTTTGCTCATGACAGAGGGAAGAGGAATAGAGTTTGAAAAACAGCTAGGCCTAAATAGATAGCAGATAGAGGGAGCAGAGAAATGAACGGGAGAAAAGGGGACAGTTGAGATAGGAGAAGAGAGGGAGATATAAGCCATTTGAAGAGCATAGTAAATCTGTGAGGTGAGAGAGAGCAGCATTAGTTTCAGGCCATTTGTGGCAGTCGCATCTCAACTGTCTCCTCCAGCACCTAAGACTGGACCCAATGAGCCACATCTGATGGAAACCAGTCCAAACGGGGTAAGATGAGCCTCTCTGCTTCGCTCTGTCCTCCCCACCAAACCTCACCACTGACTGCCAGTCAGACAGACACACCAAAGAACAAAATCGTGATAAAAGAAGGGATGAAAATAGGAGGTAAGGTTGTAAAAACACAGTCCTTGGGCAAAGCAGAAGAATGGACTGAGAGGGCCTTTGATTGAGGTCCTGGTATGTGAAGGCGAACGCCCACTCTGAAGTGGGTTGGAGCTGTAATCTGGACTGTGTCCTTTGGAAATGTATTACATTCTTTTCACCACGTCAAGAACAATGAGGCAGACACCAATCAGACTAGGCTCATGTTTTTCCTTTACTGAAGACAACCAATGATGCATAATATGAGACCTCGCCTCAGGGTAGGCTTTATGGAGTTATCAAGTTCAGTGTCGGTGCTTGGGTAAAATCACTGAGGAAGCCCCGCAAAGCCAGTAAACAAGCCATATTACAAATCAAATGTTTTTTTGTCACATGCGCCGAATACCTTCATCCTGCTTGTAGACTAGTCGACCGTCAATGCCATCCGCCTCTCTTTCATGTTGGCAAAACATGGCTCTGTCATACAGTACACAGTACACTTGTAGTTTTTGTTGTCATAGGCTACCTAGCTAAAATGCTTGCTAGCCTAACTTCCTCCCATGGGCAACAATGAACCAGCTACGTTAGCTAGCTAGTTAATGTGAACCTACTAGGCTACATATTGAACTTCAATCGTCTCAGGCCAGTGGCACAACATATTAATTTATGGTTAGATCAGAATTGCCATCAAAATCCACAAGTCCAAATCCCCATCTCCATCCATGGCTTAGGAAAGGGATGATTTAGCAAGCTGGCTACTGCAGGACATCAACACAAGCTAGCTACTGCAGGACATCAACACAAGCTAGCTACTGCAGGACATCAACACAAGCTAGCTACTGCAGGACATCAACACAAGCAGACCAGAAACTGAGAGGTTTTTCTGAAAATGATGTTTTGCAAAGGAAGTGATTTGAGTGGTCTGAAGCCAAATCCAAACTGGCCAAATGCTTGCTGGCACCAATCAATCAAATGCTACGGTGACAACATGTTGTACTCTTTTGGTCCAGACAGCAACAGATACCTGGGCTACACAGACTGAGACATATCATACGAATGAACAGAAAACAAAAATGTACTGTCTTTGCAGGACGTAACATTTCATGAGAAATGGATGACGCTGTACACAACTGTGCACCACTTCCAGGAACCCGTTTTGGCACTAAATTACACCCGGTTGTCTCTCGACTCAATAAACCTGGTGTTCAGTTCAGCAGCTGGAGTTGGTGTATGTGTGGGAGAGAATCATCTCTGTGGTAATGCTGTTTATTTAGAACCAGATAGGAACACTTTATTGGTTTATTAATACATTCATATTCCACTGTTATTTTAGCCTAGCATAATGTCTCTATGTCACCGCTAGTTTTTATTCAAAACTTAACATTAAAATGCATTAGGAAACTTGTATAGGATGTACGTGTGTGTGTGTGTGTGTGTGTGTGTGTGTGTGTGTGTGTGTGTGTGTGTGTGTGTGTGTGTGTGTGTGTGTGTGTGTGTGTGTGTGTGTGTGTGTGTGTGTGTGTGTGTGTGTGTGTGTGTGTGTCCGCTTGCGCCTGCACGTGTGTGTCCTAAGTGCTTGTGCCTGTATTTGCAGCATCCCAGTTGGACAATTAGAGGGTGACAGTCCCATTACTGCGGACCTAGCTGTACAAAGGCATTGCCTCCACTGACTGACAGAGAGCTCTGCCCCTCACTAAATAACTGTCAGCCTGCAGTCCTCAGCCTTGACCCCTCTGGCAGCCTCCCTCGGAGACACACAATGCCACTCCTGAGCCCTCATTGGCAGGCCTTGCACCTCCCACAGCCAAACCAAAAAATCCATTCAGCTCCTGGCTCCACCTGATTCGCCAGGCTTTGGCTGCCCACAGCTTGCCAATAGGGCACCAATGTAGCCTCAGGGTGTTGGTGATTGGCCGGAGTGGAAGTGTTGGTGCATTCTGCAGGTCTCCCAGGAATAGACTAGAGGAAGCAAATTGAGTCGTGGAAGTAGATTGGGCAATAGAAGGGAGGGAGGTTAGCAAGCAGTGGTGGAGGAAAACTGCAGCAGCAGCACAAACTCAACCTGCCCCCCCCCACACACACACTCCTCTTCCCCTTCTTCCTCCTCCTCCCCCACCAAACAGCAGCACAAACTCAACCTGCCCCCCCACACACACACACTCCTCTTCCCCTTCTTCCTCCTCCCCACCAAACAGCAGCACAAACTCAACCTGCCCCCCCCCACACACACACTCCTCTTCCCCTTCTTCCGCCTCCTCCCCACCAAACAGCAGCACAAACTCAACCTGCCCCCCCCACACACACACTCCTCTTCCCCTTCTTCCGCCTCCTCCCCCACCAAACAGCAGCACAAACTCAACCTGTCCCCCCACACACACACACACACACTCCTCTTCCCTTTCTTCCGCCTCCTCCCCCACCAAACAGCAGCACAAACTCAACCTGCCCCCCCACACACACACACACTCCTCTTCCCCTTCTTCCGCCTCCTCCCCCACCAAACAGCAGCACAAACTCAACCTGTCCCCCCACACACACACACACTCCTCTTCCCCTTCTTCCTCCTCCTCCCCCACCAAACAGCAGCACAAACCCAACCTGCCCCCCCACACACACTCCTCTTCCCCTTCTTCCTCCTCCTCCCCCACCAAACAGCAGCACAAACTCAACCTGCCCCCCACACACACACACTCCTCTTCCCCTTCTTCCTCCTCCTCCCCCCACCAAACAGCAGCACAAACTCAACCTGCCCCCCCACACACACACTCACACACTCCTCTTCCCCTTCTTCCTCCTCCTCCCCCCACCAAACAGCAGCACAAACTCAACCTGCCCCCCCACACACACACACTCCTCTTCCCCTTCTTCCTCCTCCCCCACCAAACAGCAGCACAAACTCAACCTGCCCCCCCACACACACACACTCCTCTTCCCCTTCTTCCTCCTCCTCCCCCACCAAACAGCAGCACAAACTCAACCTGCCCCCCCACACACACACACACACTCCTCTTCCCCTTCTTCCTCCTCCTCCCCACCAAACAGCAGCACGAACTCAACCTGCCCCCCCACACACACACATACACACACACTCCTCTTCCCCTTCTTCCTCTTCCTCCCCACCAAACAGCAGCACAAACTCAACCTGCCCCCCACACACACACACACACACACCTCTTTCCCCTTCTTCCTCCTCCTCCCCCACCAAACAGCAGCACAAAGTCAACCTGCCCCCCCACACACACACTCCTCTTCCCCTTCTTCCTCCTCCTCCCCACCAAACAGCAGCACAAACTCAACCTGCCCCCCCCACACACACACACACTCCTCTTCCCCACCACACAGCAGCACGAACTCAACCTGCCCCCCACACACACATACACACACACTCCTCTTCCCCTTCTTCCTCCTCCTCCCCCACCAAACAGCAGCACAAACTCAACCTGCTCCCCCCCCACACACACACACTCCTCTTCCCCTTCTTCCTCCTCCTCCCCCACCAAACAGCAGCACAAACTCAACCTGCCCCCCCCCACACACACACTCCTCTTCCCCTTCTTCCTCCTCCTCCCCCACCAAACAGCAGCACAAACTCAACCTGCCCCCCCCACACACACACTCCTCTTCCCCTTCTTCCTCCTCCTCCCCCACCAAACAGCAGCACAAACTCAACCTGCCCCCCACACACACACTCCTCTTCCCCTTCTTCCTCCTCCTCCCCCACCAAACGGCAGCACAAACCCAACCTGTCCCCCCCCACACACTCCTCTTCCCCTTCTTCCTCCTCCTCCCCCACCAAACAGCAGCACAAACCCAACCTGTCCCCCCACACACTCCTCTTCCCCTTCTTCCTCCTCCTCCCCCACCAAACAGCAGCACAAACTCAACCTGCCCCCCCACACACACACTCCTCTTCCCCTTCTTCCTCCTCCTCCCCCACCAAACAGCAGCACAAACTCAACCTGTCCCCCCCCACACACACACACACACTCCTCTTCCCCTTCTTCCTCCTCCTCCCCCACCAAACAGCAGCACAAACTCAACCTGCCCCCCACACACACACACACTCCTCTTCCCCTTCTTCCTCCTCCTCCCCCACCAAACAGCAGCACTAACTCAACCTGCCCCCCGCCCCCACACACACACACTTCTCTTCCCCTTCTTCCTCCTCCTCCCCCACCAAACAGCAGCACAAACCCAACCTGCCCCCCCCACACACTCCTCTTCCCCTTCTTCCTCCTCCTCCCCCACCAAACAGCAGCAGCCACATCTTTACTCTAATTATACATAGTGTGTTTCCCTGTACGGCCGTCTCCTGGGATCTGCCTATTGTCCTTGTGTTAAGAAACCTCAGGGACCGGGAAGAAAGCAGCCATTTAACGAGTCATCTGTCTCCAGGGCCCTCTGTCTTTATGTTGTGGAGAGAGAAAAAAGCAGTGTTGCCCTCTGCCTCATCCATTCAGCCTGGAGAGCACGGGAATGTGGCTGGCTTTATACTGCAGTCTGACCTGCAGGCAGAATGTGTGTCTGTTTCTACTCTATTCTTCCTGGATGGGGATGATTGTTAATGCAGAGAGGCCACTGGTCTATTTCAACAAAGTTCTTGCTGGCTTCTCTGATCTTTGATCTAAATTGGCCGGCTAATGTAATAATTGGGGTTGTTAGTCTGTTTTTAATTTCCATTCATATTTGTACTCTTTCTAATCATCCCCTCTACTCCACGTTCTGCACCTCCGTCAGGGTAATGGTATGTTTGTGTGCATGCGCTTGCGTGTGTCCGTGTGTGTTTGTGCCTGCGATACAATGGCCAAACCACCAATTTGTAGAATATTTCAGAGGAAGACCAGGTGTGGGAAAAAAATGTATATGTCAAGAAATCTGTTTTGCAACAAGGTTACTCTCAAGCTCAGAGCCTCTCGGTGAAGACATGAAGTCTCTCTGAAAGCATGTCTTTAATGTGATGGTGTTTGTATTGGGAAAGTGCTGCCGCCGCTGTAAAGCGTAAATGGAGCCTGTTTATGTGATACGGCTATGAGGTTGGAGATGTGTCTCTGAAGTTGTTTTCTCTCCTGTTACTTCACCTCTTTGATTTTTTTACCTAACACTATCTCCCTAGTGGTTAGTGTGTTTGATTACCAGAGCCGGCAAGTAGAACAACCTGTTGATGTGCCATTGAGCAAGGCACTAAAACCCAATTTGTTCCAGGGACGCCGTACTACTATGGCTGACCCTGTAAAACAACATATTTCACTGCACCTATCTGGTGTTTGTGACGATACATTTCTGTTGCTGTATTTTGGGGGTGTTTCTTCTCTTCTCTTACCCTAGATCAAAGCATCTCTTAGGGAGACAAGTTGAACACACAAAGAAGTAGACCTATGCATCATGTCCCCACATATCTTTCACGTATTCTTCACATAACTTTTCACTGAGATAAAGTCATGGATATTTGGCCAATTATTGCAGTAGAGGATTAGGCCAAGTTGCTCTGTGGGATGAGAGGATTTAGCTCAATAGGACATTGTGTGTGGAGTAGAATGGAGTAGAATGCCTGAGTGTGAATGCCAATAGCAGACCAGGAATACCTCCTCGTCAGGTGGCTACTACTGCTCATTTATATTGATGGAGCTCCTCTCTGTGGTACCTGTTCAGGGAAGGATGGAGGGAAAGAGAGGGAGAGAGAGCGGGGGCAGAGAGGGAACAGAGGGGAGAGAGAGGAGAGGGGGTAACGAAGGAGGGGGAGCAGAAACTAAAATCCATATTTCAGTGCCCTGGTACTGTGCTTTGTTCATTTCCCATTCAGCTTCCGATCCATAATGGAGTACCCTGTGTGCAGAGCCGCAGACACAGCTGTTCTTTATGGGATCAGGGATAACTGTGTGCGACTGTGGCTGTCAGTGGCTCTCACTTGAGAGATATTAAACCTGAGCTCAGTGCAGCTCCTTCTCCAGCCATACCTCCACTATGACTATTTAAAACAATATCTCAAGAATTCATTTTGTTTTCCAGTGGCACTAAACTGGCATGTTTTTATATGCTCGCATTCTTTCATGTAAGGTTGTTATTTTACTTTGTGTGAGGACGGAAAACTTTGAAGGCTGGCAAAACTTGAGCTTTGAATATCGCCTCGTTGGTATTTTATTTCAGTCTGTTCAGTCTCTCTCTCTCTCTCTCTCTCTCTCTCTCTCTCTCTCTCTCTCTCTCTACCTCCACCCCTCTCTCTACCTCCACCCATCTCTGTCACTTTGTTTGTAATAAATGCCCTATGCTAGAATCTGAATTTCTCTATCATCAAAACCAGAGATATCTTTTCTGTCAGCTCTTTGAAGACAGACAAGCATACAGCAGGAAAGATCACAGCAAGACAACACTTAAAATTAGGTGGAGTCAAACAAAGCATGTACTTTTGCTATTTCCCTGATGTTGAACAAAAGGAACAAAGAGGTTGAATGAAAAAAGGATGCATCATCAAAATGAAATGGCTTTGCACAAAACAGAGATGATTCAGGGATTCCTGTGCTTCTCTGGGATTTCATTTTTCTCGTACTCTATACTGTCTTTGAATATCACTTCAATCATGTAGCGTTTATCAAAGACATTAGACGCCCCTATGAGGAAGTATCCATCCTGGTCACTGCCCTGTATGATCGCCTGTAGTGCCCCCTAAAGGAAAGCCTGTGAACAGCAATCGTATTCTCACTATTCTGACTGCTGACCAAACTATCTATGTCGCAAGTATTTTAGACATTTGTTTGTGTGTGCATGTGCATCTAAGAGAGAGACAGAGTCTTGCAGAGAGACAGAGGGAAGTTGAGAGAATAAGTGGGAAAAGGGAAGGAGAGCGTTAAACTTTCCAGTCAGACAGTGAGAATAAATGGTGGTGTCGCATATAATTCCCATTAAAGCCATGCAGATATTTGCAGAGAGCTCTTAATTAGGGGTGACAGTTGTGACGGCTGCAGTGTGACAGAGAGGTACCCAGAAGGCTTAGTCTTCTCCTGTCTCCTGATTGGCTGGCATTGCCCGATCTGTCTGTCATCACCCCCTCTTACTATCCAACGCACGGTCACAACGTTTCAGGGCTGACGGTAACTGTGCAACTAATAAACACCTCTGTTTCTTATCCCTTTGACTCTCTCTGTGTGTACTGTTGAGGTGCCACCTCAGACTAGTGCTACTTTATCTTTCTCCGCGGTAGAGAGTGGTACAGAGCAGTGACCCTTTTAATGACAATGTTAGCTAGTAAGGGTTACAACATTCTCCCTTCTATTTACACTTTACACCAGGGTATCCCAAACCCGGTTCTGCCCCCCTCCCAACCTAGGCAAGTCAGTTAAGAACAAAATTCTTATTTACAATGACGGCCTACAAAAACAAGGAGAGAGTGGTCATAGAATGAAGGAAAGTGTGTAAACCTCAGATTCACATTTTATATATGACATTAGCCTGTAGCACACCTTGCTGAATGTATCTGTCCACAAGGTCTTTCTTTGTTGATTCATTTATTTCTAGGCTCTTGTGAATAATTTGAGGATGGGAAAATCCAATGTTGAACGAGACAGAAATAAGATGACCAACATCAACTAAACATCAAATTACTCCCTATCAGTGTAGACATCAAATGGACAGGCGCAATCATAAACACTTGAATCAATTAAATGGGCAGACCGAAAGTTCCCACTCGTGAACTAATTAGAGGCACAGCAGCGCTAAATCAATGGAAATGTATTCCTTTAGATTCTGTCTGTGTTTTGCTGCCTCTCCCTCTCTTTCTCCCTGGAGAGTTAAACAGAATGCTAATTTCTCATCTGATTCTTCATCTGTCCACAGTTGACAGTAATTAAGGCAGTCACTCTTAAAGAACTACAAATGTGTCACTTATCAGATATCTGTTCTGTCAGACACAGAACCAACCCGTCCTTTACATCTTCTAGTATGTCCCGTCGAGGAGAGAGAGAGAGAGAGAGAGACGGAAGGATAGAAAAGCTGCCTTTCATCATTAGCGCTCCATTCAAACAACTCAATTGAGCAGTCGTCACTCAGGGGAGTCCCAGGACTCTGAGATTCCGCACCTCTTCATTTATTCAATTTATCGATACAACGAGTGTTCGTTAAGAGACACTCGAAGAATGTGACACCTGGTCTCAGGTGGCCTTAAAGTGGAATTCTAAGCAGCTAGAAGCAAAGGCGAAGTGCCATGTGAAAGCTTCCTTCCTCTTGGGTCTATTAAACTTAACATGTCATCAACACAGCGTGGCTTTGATGTTCTGTGAAGAGACCGCATGCCTGGGTGTGGAATCTGTGGATGCGGATCCAAGGCGTGCGGAAATTTCAGATGGCGGCCTCCTGAATGATTCAACTGAAATAGTAATTTTGATGCACACGTTAGAGCCCCCAGAGTGAATCCTTTACCTGTCAAACATTTCAGTACACACAGACATGGGTGCCTACAGAGCTGCCTCATTTGTACACAGGGGGGAAATACTGTTGTCTGTAGACATTCCCGCTCTGTTAAAGAATTCTGTACCTTTCCACAACTAGAATGTGTGTTTTACTAATATATTTGGCATTTTTTTGGGATAGGGAAGAATATACAGCCTCTGCACATTGCTCAACTCTTAATAGAGGTGATATTATTACAAGGAAGCAGTATGTGTGAGCAATCTGTTATTCTACATATCCTCTCTCTGAAACGCATTTGAGATTGAAATTCCAGTGCTGCGTAGCCACATCCAGTCAGTGTGACAAGAGATGTGGGTCTGTGGGTGGAGAGGAATAAGTCTGATTAGATGGGGAGAGTAATCATCACAGAACAGCGCTTCCAGTCAGTCAGTCAGTCAGTCACACTGATCAGAGTTGCCTGAGTGCTTTGATAGATAACGGCTGCAATAAAATGCCCTACTGCCCACACACGATCTCAGAAAGATGAAGTGTTACACACAACACATGTACAGGTAGCTGACAAAATAATGGAACCACTTGAGTAAATGCGGGATGCAAGGTATACTGAAAGCAGATGCTTCCACACAGGTGTGGTTCCTGAGTTACTAAGCAATTAACATCCCATCATGTATAAAAATGCCAGATGAGCATGAAAACAATGTAAACCCTATGCCAAATGTTGGAATTCCTATTGGAAGAACGGTGTCTCATCCCTCAATAGAGTTCCAGACACTTGTAGAATCTATGCCAAGGAGCATTGAAGATGTTCTGGTTCATGGTGGCCCAACGCCCTATTAAGACACTTTATGTTGGTGTTTCCTGTATTTTGGCAGTTACCTGTATATTAGCCATTATGTCTCCTATTGGAATTGATTGCAAAGGGGAAAGATGACAATGGAAGCTCATGGAAAAGAGATTGCTGTGGCAGGTAGTGAGTGAATTTAAGATGGATGTGTAGGAAATTAAGAGAAGGGTATCATGTTCAAACAGAGAAATGTTTTATGCAAAAGCCAGTTGCCGGTCGTCGGATGAAGTAATTTCATTTTCACGCATGATTTCCAGCCCCGCAGACCAGGAAAATTGCATAGGAGAGAGAGAGAGGATTTATTTTTACAATTTGAATATGTGATTACTCCTCCCGACTTGTTACCGTGGAGATGGTTCAATCCCCTCAGAGACAAAAAAATAATAATCTCTAAACGTAAAAACACAAACAGTTTGCCCTAAAAAAAACATATGCAAATTCAGAGAAAATTGTCTAAACTTTCCACCACTTAAAAGTAGATGAAATCTAATCTTCAATATGCCATCTCACCTGCGCTACACCTCTCAGAACCAATTATCACAAGCAGACAGATTTCTCTTTTGCACGTTAGCTCTAACTTGCACATTTACCAACTCTTCCTTTGAGTTCAGTCCTCAAAGGGCTTCTTTGTAACGAAGTGTTAGGCTGATCAGAGCAGATGCATGCCTCACCGTACATCTTCTTTAGTATCATACATTTCATCATATTCCCTGTCAAGTGCTCTTGACAGTTTTAGATTGTGACTCACTTGAATCTTCATGACCAACCTTGGAACCTTGAGGCTCTCATTCAATCTAAACTGTCAGATAAGTCAAAACAACACAGGGTGATATTCTATGTCGTGCTGCAGATGCTTTTATCCAATGTGACTTACAGTCGTGTGGAAACATTCTACGTATGGGTTGTCCCGGGAATCGATCCCACTACCCTGGCATTACAAGTAAAAGGCTCTACCGACTGAGCTACAAAGGACCACAAATATCGCCCTGTACCCTTTCTGAGCCGTGCTTGTCTCATACAACGTTTAATGCATAGTGTTTATATCTCCCTCTGCCAGATCCGCTCGGACCAGGACCTGGAGAAGGGGATCCGCTACAGCATCACTGGAGCAGGGGCGGACCAGCCTCCCATTGACGTGTACAACATTGACCCTGTGCACGGCAAGATGTTTGTCACCAGACCCCTGGACAGAGAGGAGAGGGCCTCCTACCATGTGAGTTACATTGCTTGTTACTGTCCCTCCACTCATCTGTCTGTCCGTCCGTCTGTCTGTGCAGGGTGGCTGCCGTAATTCACAGTGACACAGTAATGGCAGGCAAACATTACACAATTTTGCCACGAATTCGCCACGTTTTTGCCACTGCAAAACAAATGTTCCAACAAATGTTCTATGAACTTGGGCTAGGATCAGTACGTCGGGACTCGTGTAGTTTGAGAGGGTCAAGGACGCACCGATGATGGCTGTTCCGTTCTCCAGACTCCTGTCGGATATCTGACATGTCCAATATTTTGATATTTTGGTCATGCATCTTGTATTATGAGCAGTGCTACCACGCGATTGAGCAAGGACTGCTGCCAATGGCCAATGAGGGTTCAGCACGTTAGACCAAAACAATGATGGCGAAGAGGAAAGCGACAACAACACGCACCGTGTGGACCGAGGTGATGGAAGACATATTGGTGGTGCTGTGGAGAGAACGCAGCTGCCTTTTCAATTGGCGAGTTCCTCTTTGAATATTTTAGACCATTCCATTGGTCCTTAATTGAAATCGCCACACACCTGGGGCACCGGGCCATGCAAAACAAACACCACCAATATTACATCCGCATCCTACCAGGACTCCTACCATGACAGAAACCAAAAAGATCATTTCATGTTATCATTATTATTTCATATTAAGTCCATATTCTGCGCCTCTGTCTCTTTTTTGATGTTTCGACACATAATAATGTAAACACTAATGAAGCAGCTCACAGTTTGCGTGCTGGCAAGGAAACCGCGTAATGTGAGCTGTTTTAGAAGTCGTGTAGTGTGTATTCTCAGCAAAAGACTGGGAATCACGAGTACTGCTGTCTCAGATTCCGAGTACTGCCCTTTACCAACACGGTCTGGTTTTGGCCCCGACTTTCCTTTCTGTGCGAAATGAAAGAAAGATGGCCTTGACAGAGCACAGATTTCTGCAGCCACTCAAGCTGTCAATTAGGCTAGATTGAGGTTTTTCAGCAGAGAGAGAGAGACGGCTTGGAAACGGAGTGTGTTCGTCTTCCACTGCTAATGAACAGGCGGTGTTCTGGGTGTTCTGTTTGGGGATCACACACATTGTCTACAGTTGCCTGTTTACCCCCATCAGACTGGAACATGTACCCCGTGAACTCTTACTGCACACTTCAGACATGCTCACAACATCTCATAACAATGTCCACTACCACATCAAAAAACACTTCACGTTCTGATAGCCCTACTGTAAACACGATTATATTACATGATTTGATTTACATTTTTGTTGGTTCCCAGTCCATATGGGCTTATTTATTTATTTTACTAGGCAAGTCAGTTAAGAACAACATTTTTATTTACAATGACAGCCTACCGGGGAACAGTGGGTTAGCTGCCTTGTTCAGGGGCAGAACGACAGATTTCTATCTTGTCAACTCGGTGATTACATCTAGCAACCTTTCGGTTACTGGCCCAACACTCTAACCACTAGGCTACCTGCCACCCTACAGTGCCTTGCGAAAGTATTCGGCCCCCTTGAACTTTGCGACCCTTTGCCACATTTCAGGCTTCAAACATAAAGATATAAAACTATTTTTTTGTGAAGAATCAACAACAAGTGGGACACAATCATGAAGTGGAACGACATTTATTGGATATTTCAAACTTTTTTAACAAATCAAAAACTGAAAAATTGGGCGTGCAAAATTATTCAGCCCCCTTAAGTTAATACTTTGTAGCGCCACCTTTTGCTGCGATAACAGCTGTAAGTCGCTTGGGGTATGTCTCTATCAGTTTTGCACATCGAGAGACTGAATTTTTTTCCCATTCCTCCTTGCAAAACAGCTCGAGCTCAGTGAGGTTGGATGGAGAGCATTTGTGAACAGCAGTTTTCAGTTCTTTCCACAGATTCTCGATTGGATTCAGGTCTGGACTTTGACTTGGCCATTCTAACACCTGGATATGTTTATTTTTGAACCATTCCATTGTAGATTTTGCTTTATGTTTTGGATCATTGTCTTGTTGGAAGACAAATCTCCGTCCCAGTCTCAGGTCTTTTGCAGACTCCATCAGGTTTTCTTCCAGAATGGTCCTGTATTTGGCTCCATCCATCTTCCCATCAATTTTAACCATCTTCCCTGTCCCTGCTGAAGAAAAGCAGGCCCAAACCATGATGCTGCCACCACCATGTTTGACAGTGGGGATGGCGTGTTCAGGGTGATGAGCTGTGTTGCTTTTACACCAAACATAACGTTTTGCATTGTTGCCAAAAAGTTCAATTTTGGTTTCATCTGACCAGAGCACCTTCTTCCACATGTTTGGTGTGTCTCCCAGGTGGCTTGTGGCAAACTTTAAACAACACTTTTTATGGATATCTTTAAGAAATGGCTTTCTTCTTGCCACTCTTCCATAAAGGCCAGATTTGTGCAATATACGACTGATTGTTGTCCTATGGATAGAGTCTCCCACCTCAGCTGTAGATCTCTGCAGTTCATCCAGAGTGATCATGGGCCTCTTGGCTGCATCTCTGATCAGTCTTCTCCCTGTATGAGCTGAAAGTTTAGAGGGACGGCCAGGTCTTGGTAGATTTGCAGTGGTCTGATACTCCTTCCATTTCAATATTATCGCTTGCACAGTGCTCCTTGGGATGTTTAAAGCTTGGGAAATCTTTTTGTATCCAAATCCGGCTTTAAACTTCTTCACAACAGTATCTCGGACCTGCTTGGTGTGTTCCTTGTTCTTCATGATGCTCTCTGCGCTTTTAACGGACCTCTGAGACTATCACAGTGCAGGTGCATTTATACGGAGACTTGATTACACACAGGTGGATTGTATTTATCATCATTAGTCATTTAGGTCAACATTGGATCATTCAGAGATCCTCACTGAACTTCTGGAGAGAGTTTGCTGCACTGAAAGTAAAGGGGCTGAATAATTTTGCACGCCCAATTTTTCAGTTTTTGATTTGTTAAAAAAGTTTGAAATATCCAATAAATGTCGTTCCACTTCATGATTGTGTCCCACTTGTTGTTGATTCTTCACAAAAAAATACAGTTTTATATCTTTATGTTTGAAGCATGAAATGTGGCAAAAGGTCGCAAAGTTCAAGGGGGCCGAATACTTTCGCAAGGCACTGTATATAACACAATATCAAGTATGTGTTACCTTAGTAAACCAGCTCATAATTTTCTTTTGTTAATCCTAAAGACAGATTTAGCTTTATTACAAACACTTAAAACACGCAGTTCTCCATAACAGATTAGCAGCCAACTCTAAGATCCTGTCAGTCAGTAAGTCCAAGGCCCTCCCTGCTTTTTGCAGCTCTCTCATCTCCCCTTGGCCTGACTCACTCATCTCTCAGGGTTCCTATTGGTCCACTTAGTTCCAGATGAGGTCCTGTCTGTCATTACTTCTACAGTATCAATCACTATTCCAGAGTCTATCGTCTGTTGGAGGTGGGGGTCTAACCTGGCCAGGCTGGCCCCGTGGTGTCTGGTCTCTTTATGAGGCTGGTGGATGTTAGTACACCTGCTGCTACACCTCTTGGCATGGGAGGGATCAATAAGTCATACAGGTCCTTGGGTTCTTGTTAAGTTCTAGTGGACTGGACTGGCAACTGTAAACAACTATAAACAACCCTGAGCTTGAGAGGAGCCTGGTGTTAGAGCCTGGTGTTAGAGCCTGGTGTTAGAGCCTGGTGTTCGGTGCCTGGTGTTACCACTTGAGAGGAGCCTGGCGTTAGTGCCTGAGAGGAGCTTGGTGTTAGATCCTGGTGTTAGAACCTAAGATAATTCTGGTGTTACATCCTGAGAGGAGCCTGGTGTTAGAGCCTGTTGTTAAAACCTGAGAGGAGCCAGGTGTTAAAGCATGAGAGTAGCCTGGTGTTAGAACCAGGTGTTAAAGCATGAGAGTAGCCTGGTGTTAGAACCTGGTGTTAGAGCATGAGAGTAGCCTGATGTTAAAGTCTGAGAGGAGCCTAATGTTAGAGCCTGGTGTTAGAGCATGAGAGGAGCCTGGTGTTAGAGCCTGGTGTTAGAGCCTGGTGTTAGAGCCTGGTGTTAGAACCTGAGAGGAGCCTGGTGTTAGAACCTGAGGAGCCTGGTGTTAGAACCTGAGAGGAGCCTGGTGTTAGAACCTGGTGTTAGAGCATGAGAGTAGCCTGATGTTAAAGTCTGAGAGGAGCCTAATGTTAGAGCCTGGTGTTAGAGCATGAGAGGAGCCTGGTGTTAGAGCCTGGTGTTAGAGCCTGGTGTTAGAACCTGAGAGGAGCCTGGTGTTAGAACCTGAGGAGCCTGGTGTTAGAACCTGAGGAGCCTGGTGTTAGAACATGGTGTTAGAACCTGGTGTTAGACCCTGGTGTTGGAGCCTGGTGTTGGAGACTGAGAGGAGCCTAATGTTAGAGCCTGGTGTTAGAACCTGAGAGGAGCCTGGTGTTAGAACCTGGTGTTAGAGCATGAGAGTAGCCTGATGTTAAAGTCTGAGAGGAGCCTAATGTTAGAGTCTGGTGTTAGAGCATGAGAGGAGCCTGGTGTTAGAGCCTGGTGTTAGAGCCTGGTGTTAGAACCTGAGAGGAGCCTGGTGTTAGAACCTGAGGAGCCTGGTGTTAGAACCTGAGGAGCCTGGTGTTAGAACCTGGTGTTAGAACCTGGTGTTAGACCCTGGTGTTGGAGCCTGGTGTTGGAGCCTGAGAGGAGCCTAATGTTAGAGCCTGGTGTTAAAGTGTGAGAGGACCCTGGTGTTAGATCCTGGTGTTAGAACTTGAGAGGGGCCTAATGTTAGAGCCTGGTGTTAGACCCTGAGAGGAGCCTGGTGTTAAAGCCTGAGAGGAACCTGTTGTTAGAACCTGGCGTTAGAACCTGGTGTTAGAGCCTGAGAGGAGCCTGGTGTTAAAGCCAGAGGGGAGCGTAATGTTAGAGCCTGGTGTTAGCACCTGAGAGGAGCCTGGTGTTAGAACCTGGTGTTAGAGACTGAGAGGAGCCTGGTGTTAAAGCATGAGAGGAGCCTAATGTTAGAGCCTGGTGTTAGAACCTGAGAGGAGTCTAATGTTAGAGCCTGGTGTTAAAGCCTGAGAGGAGCCTGGTGTTAGATCCTGGTGTTAGAGCCTGAAAGGACCCTGATGTTAAAGTCTGAGAGGAGTCTAATGTTAGAGCCTGGTGTTAGAGCCTGAGAGGAGCCTGGCGTTAGATCCTGAGAGGAGCCTGGTGTTAGATCCTGAGAGGAGCCTAATGTTAGAGCCTGGTGTTAAAGCCTGAGGAGCCTGGTGTTAGAATCTGGTGTTAGAGCCTGAAAGGACCCTGATGTTAAAGTCTGAGAGGAGCCTAATGTTAGAGCCTGAGAGGAGCCTGGTTTTAGAGCCTGAGAGGAGCCTGGTGTTAGAACATGGTGTTAGAACCTGAGAAGAGCCTGGTGTTAGAACCTGGTGTTAGAGCCTGAAAGGACCCTGATGTTAAAGTCTGAGAGGAGCCTAATGTTAGAGCCTGGTGTTAAAGCCTGGTGTTAGCGCCTGAGAGGAGCCTGGTGTTAGAACCTGAGAGGAGCCTGGTGTTAGAACCTGGTGTTTGAGCCTGAGAGGAGCCTGATGTTAAAGCCTGAGAGGAGCCTAATGTTAGAGCCTGAGAGGAGCCTGGCGTTAGAACCTGAGAGGCGCATAATGTTAGAGCCTGGTGTTAAAGCCTGAGAGGAGCCTGGTGTTAGAATATGGTGTTAGAGCCTGAAAGGACCCTGATGTTAAAGTCTGAGAGGAGCCTAATGTTAGAGCCTGGTGTTAGAACCTGAGAGGAGCCTGGCGTTAGATCCTGAGAGGAGCCTGGTGTTAGAACCTGAGAGGAGCCTAATGTTAGAGCCTAATGTTAAAGCCTGAGAGGAGCCTGGTGTTAGAATCTGGTGTTCGATTCTGGTGTTAGAGCCTGAAAGGACCCTGATGTTAAAGTCTGAGAGGAGCCTAATGTTAGAGCCTGAGAGGAGCCTCGTGTTAGAGCCTGAGAGGAGCCTGGTGTTAGAACATGGTGTTAGATCCTGAAAGGACCCTGATGTTAAAGTCTGAGAGGAGCCTAATGTTAGCACAGGCCTTAGAGCCTGGTGTTAAAGCCTGGTGTTAGCGCCTGAGAGGAGCCTGGTGTTAGAACCTGGTGTTTGAGCCTGAGAGGAGCCTGATGTTAAAGCCTGAGAGGAGCCTAATGTTAGAGCCTGAGAGGAGCCTGGCGTTAGATCCTGAGAGGAGCCTGGTGTTAGAACCTGAGAGGAGCCTGGTGTTAGAGCCTGGTGTTAAAGCCTGAGAGGAGCCTGGTGTTAGAATATGGTGTTAGATTCTGGTGTTGGACCCTGATGTTAAAGTCTGAGAGGAGCCTAATGTTAGAGCCTGGTGTTAGAGCCTGAGAGGAGCCTGGTGTTAGATCCTGAGAGGAGCCTGGTGTTAGAACCTGAGAGGAGCCTAATGTTAGAGCCTGGTGTTAAAGCCTGAGAGGAGCCTGGTGTTAGAATATGGTGTTAGATTATGGTGTTAGAGCCTGAAAGGACCCTGATGTTAAAGTCTGAGAGGAGCCTAATGTTAGAGCCTGGTGTTAAAGCCTGGTGTTAGAGCCTGGTGTTAGAACCTGAGAGGAGCCTGGTGTTAGAACCTGATGTGTTAAAGCCTGAGAGGAGCCTAATGTTAGAGCCTGGTGTTACATCCTGAGAGGAGCCTGGTGTTAGAGACTGTTGTTAGAACCTGAGAGGAGCCTGGTGTTAGAGCCTAGTGTTAAAGCCTGAGAGGAGCCTGGTGTTGAGGACTGGTGTTGGAGCCTGAGAGGAGCCTGATAAAGTCTGAGAGGAGCCTGGTTTTAAGCCTGAGAGGAGCCTAATCTTAGAGCCTGGTGTTAGAGCCTGAGAGGAGCCTAATATTAGAGCCTGGTGTTAGAGCCTGAGAGGAGCCTGGTGTTAGAACCTGATATTGGAGCCTGGTGTTGGCGCTTGAAAGGAGCCTGATGTTAAAGTCTGAGAGGAGCCTAATGTTAGAGCCTGGTGTTAGAGCCTGAAAGGAGCCTGCATGTTAAAGTCTGAGAGGAGCCTAATGTTAGAGCCTGGTATTAGGGCCTGAGAGGAGCCTGGTGTTAAAGTCTGAGAGGAGCCTAATGTTAGAGCCTGGTGTTAGAGCCTGAAAGGAGCCTGATGTTAAAGTCTGAGAGGAGCCTAATGTTAGAGCCTGGTATTAGGGCCTGAAAGGAGCCTGCATGTTAAAGTCTGAGAGGAGCTTGGTGTTAGAGCCTGGTATTAGGGCCTGAGAGGAGCCTGGTGTTAGCGCCTGGTGTTAGCGCCTGGTGTTAGCACCTGGTGTTAGCACCTGGTGTTAGACACTGAGTGGAGCCTGGTGTTAGATCCTGGTGTTAGATATTGGTGGTAGAGCCTGGTGTCGGAGCCTGGTATTAGAGCATGAGAAGTTCCTTGTTTTAGTCACCTACTAGTTAAGAAAGTGAGAGCATCTTCACTCACAGTCAGTGTTAAGTCAATTAGCACTAGACTCTCACTTGATGAGTTACCTGTTGAGAACCTTCTCTGCTCTTGGGTTTTACTGCTCATGGTTGACGAAGATAACTTTATATTTACTGGTCTGTTCTTCAATAAGAAAGACATAACTGGTGTTTTTGACAGACTTCCACCAGATGAAGATGAACTCTGAGGTTAGCGTGTGGGTGAAGTTGAGTTTTTCTCCACAGACAGCTGTAGGGAGAGAGCAGCTGGGAGCCAGCCTGGAGATGTCTGTGCGTGCGTGTGTGTGTGTGTGTGTGTGTGCGTGATGAAGGATATATTGCTGGAAACTTTCGAAGTTTACCAGTAAACTACCAGAATGTTGGTAACTTAGAAGTAAAAGAAATATGGTGGCCTTTTGGGGTACTTCAGATTATAAAAGGTGTCTGTAGTTTTCTCTGGCCATCTGTGTGGCCTTAAAAATACTTATGGCTGCAGGGGCAGTATTGAGTAGCTTGGATGAAAGGTGACCAGAGTAAACGGCCTGCTCCTCAGTCCCAGGTGCTAATATATGCATATTATTAGTATTGGATATAAAACACGCCGAAGCTTCTAAAACTGTTTGAATGATGTCTGTGAGTATAACAGAACTCATATGGCAGGCAAAAACCTGGGAAGAAATCCAAACAGGAAGTGAGAAATCTGAGGTTGGTCGATTTTCAACCCAGCCCCTATTGAATTCACAGTGGGATATGGATGAACTTGAACTTCCTAGGTCTTCAACTAGATGTCAACAGTTTTTAGAAACTTGAATGAGGCTTCTACTGTGTTGTGAAGCTGAATGGGAGCTGAATGAGCCAGGTGTCTGGCAGAGAGCCAAGGGCTGGTCATGCGCAATTCACATGATTATAGCGACCTGCGTTCCATGGCTTCTCCACAGACAAAGGAATTCTCCAGTTGGAACTTTATTGAAGATTTATGATAACAACATCCTAAAGATTGATGCTATACTTAGTTTGACAAGTTTCTTCGATCTGTAATATAACTTTTTGAAGTTTTCATCCGACGTTCTGATGGACCTGCACGAGAGTTTGGATTTCTGTACTAAACGCGCTAACAAAAGTAGCTTCTTGGACATAAATAATGGACATTATCGAACAAATCAAGCATTTATTGTGGAACTAGGATTCCTGGCAGTGCATTCTGATGAAGATCATCAAAGGTAAGGGAATATTTATAATGTGATTTCTGATTTCTGTTGACTTTGTTTTTATTTACTTTATTATTGCATGGTTTACTTTTTCCGTAAAGTTATTTTGAAATCTGACACCGCGGTTGCATTAAGGAGAGGTATATCTATAATTCCATGTGTATAACTTGTATTTTCATCTACATTTATAATGAGTATTTCTGTTGAATTGATGTGGCTATGCAAAAGCACTGGATGTTTCTGGAACTAGTGAACGTAACACGCCAATGTAAACTCTGATTTTTTAATATAAATATTATCAAACATAACATACATGTATTGTGTAACATGAAGTCCTATAAGTGTCATCTGATGAAGATCATCTAAGGTTAGTGATTAATGTTATCTCTATTTGTGCTTTTTGTGACTTCTCTCTTTGGCTGGAAAAATGGCTGGGTTTTTCTGTGAGTTGGTGGTCACCTAACATAATCGTTTGTGGTGCTTTCGCTGTAAAGCCTATTTGAAATTGGACACTGTGGTGGGATTAACAACAAGATTACCTTTAAAACGGTATGAGATACATGTATGTTTGAGGAATTTTAATTATGAGATTTCTGTTGTTTTGAATTTGTGGCCCTGCACTTTCACTGGCTGTTGTCATATCATCCAGTTAATGGGATTGCAGCCCTAAGAATTAACACATGGAGACTATATAAAGAAATCAAATAAGATATATGTATATATATACCCACAAATGCTGACGCTCCAGATACTCAACTAGTCTAAAGAAGGCCAGTTTTATTGCTTCTTTAAACAGGACAACATTTTTCAGCTGTGCTAACATAACTGCAAAAGGGTTTTCTAACGATCAATTAGCCTTTTAAAATGATAAACTTGGATTAGCTAACACAACGTGCCATTGGAACACAGGAGTGATGGTTGCTGATAATGGGCCTCTGTACGCCTATGTAGATATTCCATATCAAATCTGCCATTTCCAGCTACAATAGTCATTTACAACATTAACACTGTCTACACTGTATTTCTGATCAATTTGATGTTATTTTAACGGACAGAAAATGCGTTTTGCTTTCAAAAACAAGGGCATTTCTAAGTGACCCCAAACTTTTGAACTGTAGTGTATATACTGATAAGGCTGTGAAACTTGATCCTAAATATAATTCAGCAACTTAGTGAAAACCATTGGTGTTTAATATGAGGGTTACCGCATGAAATATCCTTCATAGTCTTTACACACTTTCATTTATTTGACTACGTCAATTTGTCTTTGTTGTAAATGTTTTCCAAGACAAACTGTTGGCAGTTGTGAAAACGTTGTGTTATTTAAAAAATAAAGCAATAGTTGATTAGATACTTTTTTCATTAATTAGGCTCGTTTCTCTTGAACCATTTGGTCTATCCACTAGAAACTCATGGTCAATGTAGACACGTATATCCAAAATTAATACTATATATGTTTTTTATTTTATTTATTGTTCAATTATAAATTACCAGAGTTATCATAGATTGCCTTTGGTTACCTAAATTACCAAAGATTCTGATAACTTTGGTAAATTACCAGTAGCTTTGCAACCCGGTAGCTGTGTGTGCGTATGTGACATGTTTCTACATGCGGGTTTGTGTGTGTGTCTGGACAGACCCCATCAGTGGTTGCTGTGGTGGTTCTGGTAGAGTTTTCTCCCCGTGGTTGTGTTTTTCAGGCCCGCCCTCCAGCATGCTAATGACAGGACCAAAACCACACATTAGCAGTCCACACACACTGCTCACACACTCTTCACACACTCCTCCAGGCTCTCAGATCAAATTTCCATTGGCTCTGTCAGCCCCCCCCCCCCCCCCCTTTCCCCACTCACCATGCAGAGCCCACAGCTGAGAAAACAGATTGGGCTTGTTTGTTTGTTTGTGTTTCTCTCTGTTTGTTTGTTGTGCTCTGGCCTATGGAAACTCATCGTCTGGGGAATATTAAGTGGCTGAAGCAACAGGGTTTGAATGCGTTTATACAGTGTGAGTGTGTGTGTGGGTATGTGTGTCTAAGAGCAGAAGTCAGCCTGTGTGTGTGTGTGTGTGTGTGTGTGTGTGTGTGTGTGTGTGTGTGTGTGTGTGTGTGTGTGTGTGTGTGTGTGTGTGTGTGTGTGTGTGTGTGTGTGTGTGTGTGTGTGTGTGTGTGTGTGTGTGTGTGTGTGTGTGTGTGTGTGTGTGTTTCCACACTATACGGATGCGACTCAAAAGCAAGATGAGTCATTTTGTCAGGAAGGCAGGTATCGATGCTGTAGCTTGAGGCTCCTCTGTACCATTCAGTCCTCGAATGAACATGGCCTCTTTCTGTGAATATTACAGAGATTCCATTAGTCAATGTTGTACTTAGTGTTATTAAAGGGTCCACTGCCCACGTGTTTGTGAAGGTGTATGAGAACGACAACCTCAGACTCCAGGCTCTCGGTCTCTGTCCAGGTTTGTATGGTTTTATGTTTTTACAGAGCTATTGGGAGAGACAATGATGCTGTTCTTTGCCTTTCAAAGCTTCTCTCCAACATAATGTTGTCTGGAGCTGTGAGACATCTTTAGTCAACATGAGTATATTCAGACATGGGGTTGTTACAGCCGGGTTGGAGAAGAAGTCATAGCAGTGTACGTATTGATTGTCACTCTTTCCTCTTAGGGTCCCCCACTGTTTCTTTGTGATTCACTCTGTGTTTCTGACTCATTACTGGTATTACACGAGGCATGCTCCTTCCATCTCTCTCACTCTCCTTTTCTCACACTGTGATTCACAGGGAAATGTTGTGGATTGGCTTATCTGCCTATCTCAGTAAAAGACATTGTGGCCAATCAGTGGTGGTGTTGCACAAACCAACCAGGACAGTCATTTTCCTTAGGAGAACAAAAGCCAGACACCACATGAGTTGTGTTGAATAGAATAGAGTCTCTAGGTGTTCTCTGGGGCTCTTGCTGTGTCTGCTGAGCAGCACACACCTCAGGCTGTATCTGTGTTTGGACACAACACCTTATATTCTCTTTCTCTTATTGGCAATTATCAGCACAGGCACTCCAGCAGGCTCTCTCTGTCACGACAAATAAAAAACTGGAATTACTGCTTCAGTTGTGGAGCTTCCAATTAACAAACCTCTCACAACCAGCAATCAAAATCAAGGTTGCATGGCAGGAATTCAATGGTCAGAGATAGTGGATTTTCATGGACTCTCTAGTGTGCAATTACAGTAAACATACTTGTGAAAGAGATCTGCAATGGCAGAAATACTTGCAGTTACAGGATGAATTCCAGCCTGCATGCGTTGTCCGCTGTCATGTTTGTGCCTTATGTGATGTTTCATGTCGATCAGTGCTGCCTTATGTATCGTCAAAGCTACTGTGGCGTTTACAGGACTTACACAATGCTCGTGTGGTTTCGTTGTGTTGTTTGCAGCTGCGGGCCCATGCTGTGGACATGAATGGGAACAAAGTGGAAAGCCCCATAGACCTGTACATCTACGTCATCGACATGAATGACAACCGGCCAGAGTTCCAGAACCAGGTCTACAACGGCTCTGTGGCTGAAGGCTCTAAACCAGGTACATTCACTATGACTGAATACAGCGTGTTGCTTCTTCAAGTGTATCTGAGAACACCTAGTGAACAGAAGCATGGTCATTTTGAAGGCAGAGGGAGCAACGTATCATGGTTGGAGGAACACTTGGTTTTTACCAGTCAGACATCGATGTTTGTTTACTTTGTGTTCAGACAATGTTCTGCTGCACAGTTTAATCTCAGGAGATTTCCGAAACAACGCAGGCGAGAGAGGGAAAAGAGCACACACACACACACACACATTGCAACAATGGTCTCTCCTCAGTGGAGCGTAGATCTGTTGTCTGTTTTAGAACAAACTCTGCTAATTAACGAGAAGAACCAAACATATCTGACTGACTGGTACTCTCTTATAAAAACCTGTTATTTTTAGCATATGAGTACAAAGTGTGTGTTGGGGTTACAACACTGTCCATTGTGTTGGAGAAGAAAACGTAGGTCGCACAGCTTATTAGCTAATTATTCTGAAATTGTCTCACATAGCTCACTAGTGGAATGTGAACACAATGTCCCACTATTGTATGATGGAGTTAACACACTGACAAGTACTTTTACATAGACCATAGAGCTTTTCCCTCTCCCTTTTTCTGTCTATCTATTCCCCTCTATTGTATGCAATCATGAATTTTAAATGAGAGAGTGTGCCACTTAGCTATGGTTGCCTAATTGACTATTTAAGGAAATGAGAGTGGGGCCATTTTTCATCACTGGTGTATGTTCTGTGGGACGGTTTTACTTTTCTGGGCCATTTTAAGACACAAAGAAGTTCAGCGCCATGTTTATCCAACGTATCACTTCAACTTTAAGCTGCTTTCTTTCGACTGGTAATGAGAATGGGCCTCCCCTCCCCGTAACTCTTTTTGGTTCCATTCTTCTAGCTGCTCAGAGCAAAGGGAGATGTGTGACGTGTTCCTCTCTAGTGTATCTAGAAGACTCTGATATCAATGTGTCTCTGAAGTATTACGGCTTATCCCCCATCTACTCTGGCTGCTATGTAAAAGCATTCAAAGAGACAGACCTGCGGGGAGTTGCCCTTATCGCTGTCGCCAGATGCGACATTGTGTATCAAATCAATCCATCAGTGAACGTGGGTTTGAAATGTCACGCTCGCCATCCGCCTCCACCCGCGTTCTTCCATCGGGAGACACAGAGACAAGCATGTCATTGCATTGGATCGGTCTTACATGCAAGTCCTGATGCAATTACAGAATGAACTAATCCAATTGTTATCGTGATTCAGACAGGGAACAAATGTGGTCTGACCAGTGTGGTGTCCATCCACGTGTCATCATTAGGGTATTCTGGGAGCTTGCTGGACACTTCAGGTTATTGGATGGTTATTGTAAACTGATAAGGTTCGTTGACAAATTGGTGAACCCCATGTATTTTATTTAAAAGGAGATGAAGAAGAACCCCCAAACACACACCACCACCACTCTCTCCTCGTGCACAAGAGATCACAGAGAAAACACTCACGTGATAGAGCCGGGGATGTAAAAGGATTTCTCTATTTTATTGTATAACGAGGTCCTCCTTCCTCAGAGCGTAGTCCTATACTATATCCCGCTTCCTCCCTCTGTGGCGGACCGATGGGAAGTAGTTCCTTTTCATGGCCCTTTTAGAGAGACACTCTGAAATGAGAGCAAAAGACAAATCCAGCGGAGTCCCACACACTCAATCTGTCATCTGGGGGGTTCTGTCCTGAAGAGTTTCCTAACAGTCAGAGAAAGATTTAAGAGTTCCCACCGCCTCCTGGCCTGGGGTGCTTATTAGACCCCAACGTCTGTACACAAGTGAGGAGAGATGGAGGGATGGAGGAACGCAGGGATGTTTCAATCAGTGTAATGGACCCAGAATTTGTGACTGACTGCTCGTTCTGCGCTGTGTGCAGGAGAATACTTTTTCCTGGGTGATACTTTACAGAGGATTTAAGACCAAATAGATGGAGTCTCAGAGCTGGGGAGGGCATTTAGCAGGAAAGGTCACCCAGAGATGGAGGACCTTCAGACAGAAGTAAGTGCTTTGGTTGGTTACAAACTCTGCTACCTTACATTCACAAACACACACCCGGGTATGAATATCGTAAACATGTTGTGGTTCCTTACGGACTTCATCAAGTTTGCAAGCCAGAGATACAGAAAGTATTCAGACCCCTTCCCTTTTCCACACTTTGTTACCTTACAGCCATATTCTAAAATACACACAATACCCCATAATGACAAAGTGAAAACAGTTTTTAGAAATGTTTGCAAAGTTATTAAAAAACAAAAACAGAAATACCGTATTTATATAAGTATTCAGACCCTTTGCTATGAGACTTGACATTGAGCTCAGGTTTATCCTGTTTCCATTGATCATCCTTGAGATGTTTCTACAACTTGATTGGAGTCCAACTGTGGTAAATTCAAATGATTGGACATGATTTTGGTAAGCCACACTCCTGTCAGTAAAAGGCACATGACAGCCCGCTTGGAGTTTGCCAAAAGGCACCTAAAGGACTCTCATACCATGAGAAACAAGATTCTCTGGTCTGATGAAACCAAGATTGAACTGCTTGGCCTGGATGCCAAGCGTCACGTCTGGAGGAAACCTGGCAGTATCCCTACGGTGAAGCATGGTAGTGGCAGCATCATGCTGTGGGGATGTTTTTCAGCGGCAGGGACCGGGAGAATAGTCAGGATCGAGTGAAAGATGAACGGGGCAAAGTACAGAGAGATCCTTGATGAAAACCTGCACCAGAGTGCTCAGGACCTCAGACTGGGGCGAAGGTTCACCTTCCAACAGGACAACAACCCTAAGGACACAGCCAAGACAACACAGGAGTGGCTTTGGGACAAGTCTCTGAATGTCCTTGAGTAGGCCAGCCAGAGCCCGGACCTGAACCCGATTGAACATCTCTGGAGATACCTAAAAATAGCTGTGCAGCGACTCTCCCCATCCAACCTGACAGAGCTTGAGAGGATCTGTAGAGAACAATGGGAGAACCTCCCCAAATACAGGTGTGCCAAGCTTGTAGCGCCATACCCAAGAAGATTCGAGGCTGTCATCGCTGCTAAAGGGGCATCAACAAATGACTTAGTGAAGGCTCTGAATACTTATGTAAATGTGATATTTCAGTATTTTATTTATTTGTATTTTTCCAAAAAATATCTAAAAATCTGTCTTTGCATTGTCATAATGGGGTATTTTGTGTAGATTCATGAGGGGGGGGAAACTATTTCATCTATTTTAGAATAGGGTTTGGCCGGTAGGGATATCCTTGTCTGTGGCGCGCTAAACAGGCTGCCAGGTGCACGTTGTTTCCGCTGACACATTGGTGCAGCTGGCTTCCGGGTTGGATGCGCTGTGTTAAGAAGCAGTGCGGCTTGGTTGGGTTGTGTTTCGGAGGACGCATGGCTTTCAACCTTCGTCTCTCCCGAGCCCGTACGGGGGTTGTAGCGATGAGACAAGATAGTAACTACCAACAATTGGATACCACGAAATTGGGTAGAAAAGGGGTAAAATTCAACAAAAGGGGGGTAAGAATAAGGCTGTAACGTAACAAAATGTGAGAAAAGTGAACGGGTCTGAATACTTTACAAAAGTATATGGACACCCTTTCAAATGAGTGGATTCCGCTATTTCAGCCACACCCATTTCTGGGTGTATAAAATCAAGCAAACAGCCATGCAATGTCCATAGACAAACATTGGCAGTATAATGGGCTGTACTGAAGAGCTCAGTGACTTTCAACGTGGCACTGTCATAGGATGCCACCTTTCCAATAAGTAAATTTGTCAAATTTTTGCCCTGTTAGAGCACACCCGGGCAACTGTAAGTGCTGTTCTGGTGAAGTGGAAACATCTAAGCGAAACAACGGCTCAGCCGCAAAGTGCTAGGCCGCACAAGCTCACAGAACAGGACCGCAGAGTGCTGAAGCATGTAGCGCGTAACAATCATCTGTAATGCTCAATACTGAGTTCCAAACTGACTCTGGAAGCAACGTCAGCACAAGAACTGTTCGTTGGGAGCTTCATTAAATGTGTTTCCATGGCCGAGCAGCCGCACACAAGCCTAGGAAGATCACCATGCGCAATGCCAAGCATTGGCTGGAGTGGTGTAAAGTTCGCTGCCATTGGACTCTGAATCAGTTATAACGCGGTCCGACAGATGAATCTGGGTTTGGCCGATCCCAGGAAAACACTACCTGCCCCAATGCATAGTGCCAACTGTAAAGTTTGGTGGAGGATGAATAATGGTCTGGGGCTGTTTTTCATGGTTCGGACTAGGCCCCTTCGTTCCAGTGAAGGAAAATCTTAATGTTTCAGCATACATCTCTCACATTCTAAACAATTTTGTGGCAACAGTTTGGGGAAGGCCCTTTCCTGTTTCAGCATGACAATTATCCTGTGCACAAAGCGAGGTCCATACAGTAATGGTTTATCGAGATCGGTGTGGAAGAACTTGACTGGCCTGCACAGAGCCCTGACCTCATCAAACACCTTTGGGATGAATTGGGACGCCGACGGCGAGCCAGGCCTAATCGCCCAACATCAGTGCCAGACCTCACTAACGCTCTGGTGGCTGAATTGAAGCAAGTCCCTGCAGCAATATTCCAGCATCTACTGGAAAGCCTTCCCAGAAGAGTGGAGGCTGTTTATAGCATCAAAGGGCCACCAACTCTATATTAATGCCCATGATTTTGGAATGAGATGTGTCCACATACTTTTGTCCAAGTAGTGTATAAAATAGATTTCTTCTCCCTCAAGTCTGTTCTTCTCTAATAATTCCTTCAGCATGGGAAGTTGTGAAGACATGTGAAGAGACATTGCAGTAAATTGTTCTGACTGCCCATGCATTGAGGTGTGAGGTAATTTTCTGGCGGCTGGTTTTCATTGGTCCCTCCCGGGCATGGCAGGATTGTGTATGGTGGTGGGTGGAGCTGCAGTGTGGTCTGTTAAAAGCCCGGGGAGGGCCAGTAGTGCCATTAGAGCCAACTTTGTGTGACCGCAGTGATTTGTGTCCCCTTTATCACTCTGTCCCTAGACACACACACAGAGTGACTGCCACATCTCTCTCCTTCTCACCTCTCCTCCTTGGCCTCATACTTCTCCTCCTGTCCTTCCACACAGTCTCTCACCCACTACTGCCTCCCCATATTAATATTGTACTCTACTTTACCTGTCCCTCTCTCAATGCCTGTTTTTAATCCTCCTCTTTACCCTCCTTTTCTTGTCCTTTCCTCTTCCAACCACTATCTCTCTCCCTCTTGCTACCCCTTTTAGTGCCCTTTCCAGCCTTGTCTTCTCTCTCCCTTCCCTTTTCATCGCCGGAAATGCCTTGCCATGCTATCTTTCTGCATCTGTGCTTTAGATTAGATTATTCGATTAGATGAGTTTATTAATCACATGCACAGCGTCGCAGATGTAATCACAAGGACCGTGAAATTCTTATGCTCTGAGTGCAAAAAGTGCAGGTCAAAAAAGGGAAGCGAATGAGACAATAATACAAATATGAATAATACTTGTGTCCATCTCTCTCTTGTTCTGCCCCTTTGCCTCCACATCCTCCACTGGTGTGTATGGCTGCCAGGCTTCCCCCAAAGAATGACCAAGAAAAAAACATACAAAATAATTGATCTTTCATCTCTCTGTGTATCATAAATGTCGTTCAATTCATATGAGGCTGAATGTATCTCACCGGAGAAAGCAAACCAAGTGAACAACACCCCGCCCTCTGTATGTGTAGCCCATCTATCTGATGCTGTCTGGTCAAAAAGAGTATGACATTGTTGCCGCCCGTAGTATTGAATGAAAGGGAAGCCAGGGAGCATTTGGCTTCCCTTGATGAAAAAAAATAATAATAATAATAGCCAATCAGCGTTGAGCTAAACAGAACACAGCTGTGAATGGTCCTGGCACCCCCCAAAAAAAGTGTCAAGGGAAGCCAGTGCGGATTTGCCTTCAAACCAGTCATATCACATTAGAAGGCAAACATCATTGACAGAAATGTTGTATCTCATTGTGTCGTTGTCCTCCGGTGGTTAGCTAGCTAGCTAAAATGGTCCCTTTCCTAAAGTAGCCATGGATGGAGATAGGGATTTGGACTTGTGGTTTTACTTAAATCTCCGTGCTGGCCAATGATTATAACGGAAATTCTGATCCAACCATAACCTCTCTTGTTCTGCCCCTTTGCCTCCACATCCTCCACTGGTGTGTATGGCTGCCAGGCTTCCCCCAAAGAATGACCAAGAAAAAACATACAAAATAATTGATCTTTCATCTCTCTGTGTATCATAAATGTCGTTCAATTCATATGAGGCTGAATGTATCTCACCGGAGAAAGCAAACCAAGTGAACAACACCCCGCCCTCTGTATGTGTAGCCCATCTATCTGATGCTGTCTGGTCAAAAAGAGTATGACATTGTTGCCGCCCGTAGTATTGAATGAAAGGGAAGCCAGGGAGCATTTGGCTTCCCTTGATGAAAAAAATAATAATAATAATAGCCAATCAGCGTTGAGCTAAACAGAACACAGCTGTGAATGGTCCTGGCACCCCCAAAAAAAGTGTCAAGGGAAGCCAGTGCGGATTTGCCTTCAAACCAGTCATATCACATTAGAAGGCAAACATCATTGACAGAAATGTTGTATCTCATTGTGTCGTTGTCCTCCGGTGGTTAGCTAGCTAGCTAAAATGGTCCCTTTCCTAAAGTAGCCATGGATGGAGATAGGGATTTGGACTTGTGGTTTTACTTAAATCTCCGTGCTGGCCAATGATTATAACGGAAATTCTGATCCAACCATAACCCCCCACACCCCCCCACACCCCACACACACACACACACACACACACACACACACACACACACACACACACACACACACACACACACACAGAGATCAGTACCATGGACAGATACATCATATTTACCCTATGTTGGTTGGACTAAATTGTTTCTGGTATCTTTTAGTTGTCCCTGTATTAGGGCTCACAAGTGGCGCAGCGGTCTAAGGCACTGCATCTCAGTGAGTCCCTGGTTCAAATCCAGGCTTGATCACATCCGGCCGTGTTTGGGAGTCCCGTAGGGCGGCGCACAATTTGCCCAGCGTCGTCTGGATTCGGCCGGGGTAGGCCGTCATTGTAAATAAGAGTATGTTAATTAACTGACTTGCCTAGTTAAATAAAGGTTCAATAAATGTTTTTGACTAAGCATATGTGATTAGATAATGTTGACGTTGAAATAGTGCTGGAATAGCCTGTTTTCTTTGCAACTCGCGGTGACTCCAAATCAATAGTTGTTTAGTAGTCCAAAAATGTACTTGACCATGCTGTAGGTCGTATAACTGTTTGTTACAGGCTAAATGTTTGGTGGACCTGACCGGACAGATGTTGCTCTCTTGCTCTCTTTTATGATGAAACAAAGGTGTGGTTGAATTTATCCTGCCACTGTGCCTTCTTATTGTCTCGGCCTTAAGCTTATATACAGTATCACGGTGTCAAGGCAAATGAACTAACAGGTTATAGAGCGAAAAATGCAATTATCACAACACAGGTTGTAATATATATATTGTTTTCCTTGCTTGGTTTCCCCAGTGATTTTACCCTCACACCGCAACTATAATCTGTAATTCATCTATAATTGGAAGGCAGCCCAGCTAACACATAACGTTCTGAGAACCATATGTTTCTTAGAGCTCGTTGAGAGCGTGTTTGTCCGATGGTTATTCTGCATACAACCTTTCCACAACTTGGAAACATTAAGAAAATGTTCCATAAAATCCACAAGAAATCATTAGAGACGTTCAAATCGTTTTTGTAAGATTGTTATTTCGTTCTCAGTGTCTGAACAGCTTTGAATGAGTAAAACAAATATGGCCTTCTTGCTAGCTCAATTCTGGTGACGCAGTGGACTAATTTACTGACTAGAGATCAGAAGATCGTCGGTTTGAATCACACCGACGCCGTGAGATTTTCACTTCCATTCTCAGAACGTTTAAAAAAACATTCAGTTTTACTGGTCAGGAAGCGTATGGCTTCGTTCCCAGAACCAATGGAAAATCTAAAACGTACGTTCCCACAACTCCCAAGGAACCACATGTGTTAGCTGGGAGGTGTTGACCCCCAGCTCAGTCATGTTTAGTCAGTGGATGGAGCCCATCAGGGATCTCAACTTTCCGCTCTCTTTCCCATGTAACCAAATGGCCAACATGCCTGCCTTGCCTGCCACCAGTGAAATGTTCAGCTCCAGCGGTTTTGGTGGAAAAGCAATTAGGATTTAGAATTCATTTTCAAATGAAAGAAGAATTAAACAGGCTCAGAGGTTAACTCTTTCAGGCATGCCCACACTTTTAGACAAAGAGCACTCTTTAAGCTTATTAAGAAATCCCTCTTATTGAAATTAAAGGTGGCAGAGTTGACATACGATTCTCTACATTACTCCTCCCCCATCGGACTGAACATTTGATCAAATGTTGATGCTCTCCTCTGTAATAAGGGTCATTGTTTTTCTCCTCGCTCCCTTCCATGGCTCTCTCTCTCTCCCCGTTGTTTTCTCTCCATGGGCAAAGTGACAACTCTTGCTTTGACACTTAATGAAGTTTGAAATAGAATTCTCAGCTACAATTATTCTGTTGATTCTGGCTGTCACGGGAATTATGGTGCTATCTCTGCCCAATTATGAGAGCCAGCAGAACAGACACCTGTAGCTGCGAGTACCCACTGTGTGTCTCTTCTCCTGTCTGTCTGAAATTCAACATGTTTCTACACTAGCTAATCCTATCTAATACTATCCATGCCCCTACTTCTGATATACAGCTAAACTGACCCTAGATCAGCTCTAATGTCTCTCACTCCTCCCTGTTTTTCCTCCCATCTCTCTCTCCCTCTCTCTCTCTCTCTCTCTCTGTCTCTGTTTCTCTCACTCGCTCTCTACCTACACTCCTCTCTGTCTCTGTCTATCAATCCCTATATCTCTCTATATATGCTTCTCTCTTTTCCTCTTCCTCTCTCCCCCTGTCTCTTTCTCTTTGTTTCTGCCTCCTTATACAGTACAACAACCCTAGCATGTGTGTTCTCCTGCCTCTCTCCCCCTAAGCTGACAAGACCCTAGATTTCCTGCTGCAGCAGTAGCAGTAGCAGCCTTTAAATGGCTGCCTGATGGAGAGTGACATTTTCCCTGAGCTGGGGAGAGGAACGAGGAGATCTCTCCCTTTTCCTGGACAGAGTGCTCCTAATTGCCTGGTCACATTTGTGAGCCTGGCTGACAAGCTCTTACAAATCAATAATTCTGCTAGGGGAGATGGGGGCACAGGCCTTTCACCCCCCATCCCCTCCACCTCTATACACACGTACACAGGCACACACCACCCCCACCGCCAGCCTTAAATGGCTGTGTTTTTTACCCATGATTCCAAGACAAATAGGGAGAGAGCATCGGAGCATTAAGGGCAGCAGCCGTTCTGCTGAAGGCTGAAATAATGGATGGTGGAAATGGCAGAAGAGCCCATGCTGCTCATTACTAAATGGACTCTGTAGGGAGGAACTTTACCCTGCCTGCCTGCCTGCCAGCCTGCCAGCCTGGTATATACAGGGATGGGATGAATGGGGGCTTTTTTCACAGAGTTTTTTTGTCTGCTTATTTTCCCCTTGAATTTTCCCTTAGCTGAAGACATAGATGCAGGGAATGGGTTTGAAATACGTTTAGAAGTGTGTATACTGTGTACTGTATGTTAAATATGTGTTTGTGTATGATGATGGGACACATATGTTACATCTCTTGGTGTTTGTATGACTGTTCATGGCTTTTTCTTTGCCAGGAGGAGGTGTTTCCTGTGCTGTGTGATTCACATTGTGTTTCTGTAACTGTTGCTGGCTCTGCCTCCTCCCTGTTGGCAGGCACGTTAGTGATGCAGGTGACCGCCAACGACTCAGATGACGACACCACAGCCAATGGGATGGTGCGGTACCGGATCCTATCCCAGACCCCCCACATGCCAATCCCCAATATGTTCACCATCAACAGCGAGACGGGAGACATCTTCACGGTTGCCGCCGGCTTGGACAGGGAGGTCAGTAGCACAACAAGGTCACACTGTCTGTCAGGGGGCGCAGGGGGGGAACAGTGGGGAGGAAGGGGCATTGACATCCTTTTGTATCGGTGTTCATGTCAGCCTGTTACTGCACATCCACAGGGTTACGGTATGTTGATGGTGTCTACTGTGTCACCTTACATCTCATGGCAGGGGTACCATGTCAAACTAAGTCATTATATTAAATATAGTCTGACACTGGGTGTTGTTCCCATTCCTATAGGTCACCACTCCTGTACACCAGTCAGTCACCTTTCTACACTTAATAACAAACTCAGGATTCCCTCTCTCCCTAGAATAAACCTTAAACGTGATGAGCAAAATAGTCAGATAGGGTTGGGGTTGATTCCTATTCCAGTCTATTCAGGAACTGAATTGAATTATTCATGTGTAGAGACCTTTCATGTCCAATTCAGTTGACAGGAGTTGAAATGGAATCGACCCTGACCCTGCGAACAGCACAGCTAATGGCTATAAAATACCAACACGTGCTGGCCCTCCTTAAGGGGGTCATGGGAATGGATTTCACCTGGTTTATCCTCTACCCTCCTTGTGTCGCACTCCCGCAGGTGTTGTGCCCCCCCCCTTCTTAGATCACTAATGAGGGAGGTCATGGTGGGTCAACTCTGTTCATCCCATAATGCATCAGTAAGCTGCCAGCAGAGTATTTTATAAGAAGCTGTGCTCACCCTCTTACAGTCAGCCTCTCAGACTCACACTCTTAACACTCCTCTGTGGCCTGACATTCAGAAGGAAACACGTCCGCCAGTCCTACTCCTAATGTTCCAAAGACACAAATTTGTAACATACTGTATCATTATGATATTATTAGTCTGGTGCTTTTACCACATACATAAAAGCACAAGTGCTGAGTCTAAGCCTTTGAGCTCTGGCAACACGAGTCAGTCTCATAACGTTTATATTCGCAGATTTCCCAATAGTCCCACATGGCAATAGCTCCATCCTGACCATCCTGTGGAAACCAGACGGATTTGACCTATATTGGAAACAAAAGACTGGTATGGCTACCAGGTTTAGTTGTTTAATATCTGATTTGTGTGTGAATAATTGAGGAACATAAACAATCACAATTGCATCCAGGTTCTGTATGCATGTATGCATGCACTTTAGTCATTCAAGTATGCATGTTATACAGTAAAGGGTTGACAGTAGAAATCATCTGCAGTTAATGCAGGGGCCTGTTTCACTGTCCCCTGGTCTCCCCCACAGCTGAACGGATGGGAGTCAACCTCATTAATCTAGGTAGAGCAGCAACTCCAGCAGCCCTGTCCCACCTGCCTCTCTCCCTCTGATCATTCCCCTAAAACTGGGACACACCTGGGTGTTCACCCAACTACGCTCAAGGTCACACACATAAGTACACTCTCAGGCATTAGCACACATGTATGCATGCACACACCCGCACGCTCACACACACACACACACACACACACATACACACACGCACACACACACACTGCAATGTAGCAGCTAATCCTCTTCATCAGTTGCACTGGAGACTAAATGGAATATTCATGTGTTAATTAAGGGGTGAGTGAGCCTCTTCAGTGTGGAGAAGAGCAGGGGAACAGGAAGGGCACTTCAGTGTCACCCAGCCCTGAACACTCCTGAATGCCAATTACCCTGCCACTCACTGCATCCCTGACCTCACCTCTTCTGTGCCCTCGTGCCACTGCATGTTTCAGCACACTGGTTAACAAGCAGGGCTAAGCTGTCTCTGGGTCCCTCGTTCTCTGCCTGAGAAACAGAGGTAGTGCACATAAACAAGCCACTGTGTCTTTCTCTTGTGTTGGTGGCTAATGGGCAGCATTTGTTAGTCCTGGTCCTGAGTGTGTAGCGGTGAGGTACAGTATGAGGTAGCCTGCTGGGTGTCAGAGCTGCTGAGTGTAAGAGTCATGCTGTCCTGTACTGTGTGCCACAGATGGACTGGGCTGTCTCGGTGCTCTCTAGGCCTGGCTGGAGTGGCAGGTCCGTTGCTTTTCATTCCCCCAGGCTACTGCAGCCTCACCGGAGCCTGGCTGTGCACGGTGCTGGGCACGATGCTGGGCGGCGGGGCTGACTCGTGTCAGCTCCAGGTTGGACCATGTAAGCTCCGCTCTGCCTGATTAGGGCATTGATCTGACACTGTAGTCGGTGTTTCTGAGTGCCTAAAGACTGTCCACATGGGGGAGGAGAGGCTGGGCAGGGGATAAGGCAGGGCACTGGGCATCTACAGGGGCTTGGATGTGCCAGCTCCAGGGGACTGAGTATTACTCCTTCAAGCTGGGGAAGTGGTTAACCATTATGGAGAAAAGTGGAGAAAAGTTTGTTTTTGACATATCTGGGGGGGCAAGTGTCTGTGCATATGGGTGTATCGGAGTGTTTGTGAGACAGTATTTCATGTGTCATGAGTATATCATACTGGTCTGGGTGTGTGTGTATATTGTATGTCCATGTGTCTTTGTGTTTCATACAGTGTATTTAGGAGGGGGGCTGTGCTCCATCTTCCTCAGAAAGCTGCAGTGAATGGGAGAGAGGGAGTCTCTCTGGGTTAAATGTGAGTCAGTGGCTGTTTGAGGTAGATTGTTAGTGACAGGGTAATCACTGTGGTCAGTACCAAACTGACAGGCCGGAACACAAACCACAGAGCAAATACGGAAAGTGCTAGTTCAGTGCTCATTCACGCTTGCTTTGTCTTCGTCACATGTTCAGTCTGCCTAGCACACAAAGCACAAACACACACAGCTCGGATTCAATGCATGCTCCATTAAAGGGATTCTCCGGTACTTTTGTATATTTTTTTGCCAGTAGTGGTCCCCGAAAATTGCGTAATATGTCACATACAGTGTGTGCAACATGCATCATGTGCATCTTGCTAGCTGTCACTCATATGGCGAGGCGCTGAAGCTCTTTGGTTGAACTCGAATTGCTAGGGTGTTGGCCCACGTGGGGGAAAATGTCATGGGAAATGGCGCAGCATAGCTTCCAGAAAAAGTGTTGCTTTCAAACTAGGGATTTTGTGGCTAATTGAGGTAAGACAGTCATTCTACTCATAGATTATGCTTGTATGAACTACACATTGACACATCCAGCCCAAAGTGGGAGGTTTAAAAAACACTTAGTAGTATCCAAAGTTCTGGAGCATGTCTTTAATGTTTTGTAAGTAAAAAATGTACCTTGCATTTTTTCCTATCAATGTCAGTAATGTCTTTCTATCTTTTTTGTATTTAAGATTTGAAAACAAACTCAATTCCAAACAGTGACTATTAGACAACCATTTCAGGATTTAATTTGACCTTTTTGGTTTAAAAGGAGTACTGGCAATAGAGTTCTGTTAGCCTGTAGCCTTTTGTTCTTTCTGTACGCTCTGGTCTCGTTCAGCTCCTTTGCAAAGGATCTCATTTTACCTCAGAGTTTGCAGCAGTGTTCTGTTCTTATGGCCCTAGATGCCTTTCAACCCTTCCCATTAAAGTCCAAGAGCTTAGGCCCGTGGGAAATGCGCTGCTTTTGTTCTGTTTGGTGAAAGAAGAAGGCGTATTTCCTTTCTTGAGTTGGGCTCTAATCTAACAGAGATACTTATTTTCAAAGATCTATAGGACTCATTAGAGACACCATTAATGGCTTGTTAGGGCAGACACACGGACGGAAGAGGCTAGAAGAGTGTGTGTATGTGTGTGCTGGGTTAAACTTCTATCAACTGTCAGGTTTGGAACAAAGTGCTGCAGGACAGCATGTCTCATTCCCCCGACTGTGTCAGAGTGCCACCTGCTGTTGGACTTAACACACCTTTCCATGCTTGATCAAAGACTATGCACGTCTGCTACTCAGAGTCAGGCTAGCCACAGGACAGCAACTATCCAGGACTACTGTTACCCTGATGTAGCTGAATGAAGGGTGTATCTACTGCAGTGCACGATGAGAAGAGATGGTATTGATCTTTCATTATGACTGTAATAAAGCGCAGCCCATATTGAGTTTTCATTAATAGAGCTGGTCTAGTTCAAATTAACATGTGGAGCGAGTCCTAATGACTCTGCAGAACTTTAAATGACTCTGGGTGAGTTTAAGTGTTTTAAAAAGCCTTGCTGGATCAACTGACCTGACTATTAAGCACACTGCTCCTTGATCAGAGAGCGAGAGAGACGGAGAGCGAGAGAGACGGAGAGCGAGAGAGACGGAGAGCGAGAGAGACGGAGAGCAAGAGAAACGGAGAGAGAGAGAAACGGAGAGAGACAGAGAGAGAGAGAGACAGAGAGAGAGAGAGAGGGAGAGACAGAGAGAGAGAGAGAGGGAGAGTGTGAGACGGAGAAAAAAAAATAGAAAAGGCACTGATCTTTCCCCAGCATTATACTGGCCTCCATCAGGGTTCATTAGCCAGCCACCTGGGTTCCACCCTAAATGCGTCTGAGATTCAGGTCCTGACCCCAGAGCTGTTATAGGCTGTGTTATCGAGGTCAACCGTGCAGAACTGGCCCAGGCATAGCAGATAGCAGGGCTGCTGAATGGTGAAAGGCTTGAAAAGAGGCCCTTTCAGCTGAACACAGGGTAACACTTTATTTGAATAGTCTATCTACAGAATATCAGTAACATTTCAAATCAAATGTATTTATAAAGCCCTTCTTACATCAGCTGATATCTGAAAGTGCTGTACAGAAACCCAACCCAGCCCAGCAAGCAATGCAGGTATAGGAGCACGGTGGCTAGGAAGAACTCCCTAGAAAGGCCAGAACCTAGGAAGAAACCTAGAGAGGAACCAGGCTGAGGTGTGGCCAGTCCTCTTCTGGCTGTGCCGGGTGGAGATTATAACAGAACATGGCCAAGATGCTCAAATTTTCATAGATGACCAGCAGGGTCAAATAATAACAATAACAAGTTGTTGTTGACGGTGCAAAAGGTCAGCACCTCAGGAGTAAATGTCAGTTGGCTTTTCATAGCCGATCATTCAGAGTATCTCTACCGCTCCTGCTGTCTCTAGAGAGTTGAAAACAGCAGGTCTGGGACAGGTAGCATGTCTGGTGAAGAGAGAGAGAGAGGGAGGGGGGGAGACCCTAGCGCCCCCCGGACACATAAATACTGGCGATACATCTGACGATACCCCCGGACAGGGCCAAACGGCCAGGATATAACCCCACCGACTTTGCCAAAGTACAGCCCCCATATTGCTAGAGGGATATCTTCAACCACCAACTTACCATCCTGAGACAAGGCCGAGAACAGAGATCTCCGCAACGGCACAAGCCAAGGAGGTGCGCCAACCCAGACAGGAAGATCACGTCAGTGACTCAACCCACTCAAGTGACACACGGCATGAAAGAGCACGAGTAAGTCAGTGACTCAGCCCCTGTAATAGGGTTAGAGGCAGAGAATCCCAGTGGAGAGAGGGGAACCGGCCAGGCAGAGACAGCAAGGGTGGTTCGTTGCTCCAGGCAGAGACAGCAAGGGCGGTTCGTTGCTCCAGTGCCTTTCCGTTCACCATAACACTCCTGGGCCAGACTACACACAATCATATGACCTACTGAAGAGGTTGAGATCGAGTCTGCATCTCTCACATGGGTAGGCAGACCATTCCATAAAACTCGAGCTCTATAGGAGAAAGCCCTGCCTCCAGCTGTTTGCTTAGAAATTCTATGGACAGTTAGGAGGCCTGCATCTTGTGACCATATCGTACGTGTAGGTATGTACGGCAGGACCAAATCAGAAAGATAGGTAGGAGCAAGCCCATGCAATGCTTTGCAGGTAAGTAGTAAAACCTTTAAATCAGCCCATTTCAAGTAACTACTAACCCTAACTCTAACCTTAACCTTTATCCTAACCATAAACTTAGCCCTAACCCTTATTCTAAACCTAACCCTAGCCCTAACCTTAACACTTATCCTAACCCTAAACTTAGCCCTTACTCTAACCCTTTTTCTAAACCTAACACTAGCCCTAACCTGAAACCTTATCCTATCCCTAAACTTAGCCCTTACCCTACCCTAGCCCTAACCTTAACTCTTACCCTTATTCTAAACCTAACCATAGCCATTACCATAGCAAACAGTTGCTTATCAACAGATAGTTTGTTGATATTATAACCATCTGTAGAGCATCTACCGATGGAAAATCCAGACTATCCAAATATGGTGTGACCGAACATGGCAGTAGACTAGGCTGGGCTTCCTCTTCACACTGACTGACCTGTCCTTGACGTCCATTTTTGACACCAGCACAATAGGAGGTTTAGCCAAAAGGATTAATGAGAGCAGAGAGGAGCGGCGACTCTGAGAGGCTTACAGGGAGAGACCAGGGGAGAGCCTGGGAGACTGGAGAGAGAGATGGACTGGCGAGTGGGGCGAAACTATCGCTGCACTGATGGACACAGTGAACTTTCAGCACCATGGACAGCAGCAAAGTGTCAATGAGTTTTGTTTTTGAGTCAAAATAATATATACTGTAATGCGGTGTGTGCAGTGTGTGTGCATCTGTGCGTGTTATGAGAGGGAAGGAGGGTGAGATGAAAAGAGAGGAGAAGACAGTGTCTGCCGTATCTTCTCAGTGTGAATGCATGTTATACTGTCTGACGTCATGATTGACTGTTCTTTCAATGGTGGTCTGTACGGCAGCACCGCCTCTTGCTATTCTCTCCCATCTAACTGGCCTAAATAATGTCCATTCACTCTCTTTAATATTTGCAGCATAGTGGTTCTTCTTAAAGGGATGGCACCTCCATTAGAGTGAGTGATGATGAGGGTTGCTCAGAGAGCTAAAAGCAGGGACTTGTAGGCTATAATGGATGAGCCTTTCACTCGCGCCCGTTGGTCCCTCACTTCCTAAGCCTTTGTGTGTGTGTGTGTGTGTGTGTGTGTGTGTGTGTGTGTGTGTGTGTGTGTGTGTGTGTGTGTGTGTGTGTGCGTGCGTGCGTGCGTGCGTGCGTGCGTGCGTGCGTGCGTGTGTGTGTGCGCGCGCGTGTGTTCATGAGTTTGCACATAAGTGTGTGTGTGTCAGGTTCAGAGCTATTTGTGCTAGTTATTAATTTGTTTGTTTGTCAGTCAGCCCACCTAGCTATAGTATGCTCAGAACTACCTTCACCCTCTATGACGTCTTATTTAACTAACGTGAATGTGGTGTGTCTTTCCAGAAAGTGTCCCAGTACACCATCATCGTCCAGGCCACGGACATGGAGGGGAACCTGAACTTTGGCCTGTCCAACACGGCCACCGCCCTCATCTCTGTGACCGACATCAACGACAACCCTCCCGAGCTGACCGCCAGGACGGTGAGTCTGCTCTCCACCCCTGGACGGACCTCTACTGTAGGGCCACACATCTGTATTCATGACAGGATCAGCTGATGGATATTCACCAGGGCAGTGCCCCAACTCTGTTGTAGATGCAGTCCATGTGTCTGATGCTATCTTAGAGAACAAGATTTCATGGCTCTTTGACAGGAGGTTAGAGAGATGGAAAGAGGAGCGGGACAGTGACATGTGGAGAGATAAACAGCAGGCGAGGACAAATAGGAGGACCAAAAACACGGAGAAGAAAGGGGTCAGAGGGAAACAGGGAGCTACTGCAGTAAAGGGAGAGTGTGTCGGAGCGACATATGGAGGGACAGAAAAAGAGGGATGAGAGAGAAAGATCATAGGCATGCTGTTTGGTGATGGGAGCAGCCCTCCCTCCACTCTTTCTGCCAGCAGCCTCTCTGGTGACCATGGTTTGTCTGCAGGCATCTGGCCCCAGTCCCATACACATCCGCACTGGAGGCAGCCTGACTTCTTCTGGCCCACTTTTTTTGTGTGTGTGTGTGTGTGTGTGTGTGGGCGTGGGACTGGGTGTGCATCACGAGGGAGGGGTAGTCTCTCCCTTCATTGGTCTTTCTTTCTCCCTCCCTTTCTCCTTTTTCTGTATGTCCATCCATCTGCAGAGGGAGGAGTGTGTCCACGTCACACGCTGCCTCCTCTGATGTGTGATCCATCTCTTGGTGGCACGGCGGTATCTTCACTGCGTGTGCCAGGCAGGCAGCTGTGTAGTTCCAGCCGGTTGCTCTGATAAGAGGCCCCAGCTGTCAGAGACTAACCCACTGAACAACGCCTCTCCTCAGACTGCTCTGTCCTGTCTCTGTCACTCCCCTCTCACAGGGGAACACTCAAACCTCCACACAGCCACACTCCTCTCTCCTCTACTCTATGTCTCTACTCTCTCCACTGTTCAATCTCTGTATGCTGTTTGCTAGTGTATCAGACATGGTGTTGGGCAGTGGTGGGAAAAATACCCAATTGTCATACTTGAGTTAAGGTAAAGATACCTTAATATAAAATGACTCAAGTGAAAGTCACCAGGGTAAAATACTACTTGAGTGAAAGTCTAAAAGTACAGTTGAAGTCGGAAGTTTACATACACCTTAGCCAAATACATTTAAACTCAGTTTTTCACAATTCCTGAACATTTAAAACTAATAAAAATTCCCTGTCTTTGGTCAGTTAGGATCACCACTTTATTTTAAGAATGCGAAATGTCAGAATAATAGTGGAGAGAATTATTTATTTCAGCTTTTATTTCTTTCATCACATTCCCAGTGGGTCAGAAGTTGATATACACTCAATTAGTATTTGGTAGCTTTGCCTTTCAATTGTTGAACTTAGCCTTCCACAACCTTCCCACAATAAGTTGGGTGAATTTTGGCCTGTAACCTGTAACTGTAACCTGTAACCTGTAACCTGTAACTGAGTCAGGCTTGTAGGCCTCCTTGCCCGCACACGCCTTTTCAGTTCTGCCCACACATTTTCTATTAGGATTGAGGTCAGGGTTTTGTGATGGCCACTCCAATACCTTGACTTTGTCGTCCTTAAGCCATTTTGCCACAACTTTGGAAGTATGCTTGGGGTTATTGTCCATTTGGAAGACCCATTTGCAACCAAGCTTTAACTTTCTGACTGATGTCTTGCGATGTTGCTTCAATATATCCACATAATTTTCCTTCCTCATGATGCCATCTATTTTGTGAAGTGCACCAGTCCCTCCTGCAGCAATGCACCCCCACAACATGATGCTGCCACCTTTGTGCTTCACGGTTGGGATGGTGTTCTTCGGCTTGCAGTCCTATTTTTGTTTCATCAGACCAGAGGACATTTCTCTAAAAAGTACGATCTTTGTCCCCATGTGCAGTTGCAAACCATAGTCTGGCTTTTTTTATGGCGGTTTTGGAGCAGTGGCTTCTTCTTTGCTGAGCGGCCTTTCAGTTTATGTCGAGATATGACTCGTTTTACTGTAGATATAGATACTTTTGTACCTGTTTCCTCCAGCATCATCACAAGGTCCTTCCTTCACAAGGTAGCTTTTCTGGGATTGACTTCGCACCAAAGTACGTTCATCTCTAGGAGACAACGTCTCCTTCCTGAGCGGTATGACAGCTGTGTGGTCCCATGGTGTTTATACTTGCGTACTATTGTTTGTACAGATGAACGTGGTACTTTCAGGCGTTTGGAAATTGCTCCCAAGGATGAACCAGACTTGTGGAAGTCTACAATATTTTTTCTGAGGTCTTGGCTGATTTCTGTTGATTTTCCCATGATGTCAAGCAAAGAGACAGTGAGTTTGAAGGTAGGCCTTGAAATACATGCACAGGTACACCTCCAATTGACTCAAATTATGTCAATTAGCCTATCAGAAGCTGCTAAAGCCATGACATCATTTTCTGGAATTCTCCAAGCTGTTTAAAGGCACAGTCAACTTAGTGTATGTAAACTTCTGACCCCCCTGGAAGTGTGATATAGTGAATTAGAAATTAGATAAACAATTGTTTGAAAAATGACTTGTGTCATGCACAAAGTAGATTTCCTAACCGACTTGCCAAAACTATAGTTTGTTAACAAGAAATGTGTGGAGTTGTTGAAAAATGAGTTTTAATGACTCCAGTGTATGTATTATGTGTATGTAAACTTCCGACTTCAACTGTATGTGGTTTTAAATGGAAAAGTATAAATCATTTCAAATTCCTTTTAACAAGCAAACCAGACGGCACAATTTTACTTTTTATTTTATTTACGGATAGCCAGGGGCACACTCCAACACTTAGACATAATTTACAAATTAAGCATTTGTGTTTAGTCAACCAGATCAGAGGCAGTAGGATCTTTTATTGATACGTGTGTGAATTGGACCATTTTCCTGTCCTGCTAAGCATTCAAATGTAAGAGTTGCTTTTAAGGGCATTTTTATTTCCACTTCTTGCTAACATTATTGTTGTTGTTAATTATCAACCAAAACGATGCTTCTATTGGGACCAATAAAAGAGTACTTTTGGTTGTCAGGGAAAATGTATGGAGTAAAAGAGTACAATATTTTCTTCCGGAATTTAGTGAAGTAAAAGTCAAATTTGACAAAAAAATATAAATAGTACTTTAATGTATTTTTACTTAAATACTTTAAGGTACTGGTGAGGTGGGGGAGTGTTGAGTATCCTCACTGCCTCACTTAGTTTAGAACCATATGGCATTGCAGGGGAGATAATGAATTATACCAGCTATAGAACAACCAGGATGACAATGAGGGAGAAAAGAAAAGCTCTGGCAACATGGTTTAGAACACATGGTTTGGAACACAAGAGTCAAACTACGTGTTCCAATAGTAACAGATGGATGGGCCTCTGTTGTGGAGGGACAGTGGTTGTGGTGGTGCAGAGGACAGGAGAGGGAGGAAGAGATGATGAATGGGGAAAGGAGAGGACATGTTAGTCATATTGAGGCAGCTGTCTTAGTATCTTACTGCTGTGTATTCGACACACACACACACACACATAGAGCTTTACCCGCAGGCACACACACACATACACATTTTCCTATAAGATTTCAGTATTATCCAGTTTCTCCGTTGCTTTGTTTGTCAATTCCTTTTCTTCTCTTCCCACACAGCAAACTCCACTCGGAGCAGTTCAGTAATTATTTGTGTATGACAGACGCAGGAAAGCATGTGCATCTCTCAACGGGAGATGGAGAGAAAACATAAGCACACTAATTAAGTAAAATTGCTTGCAGGGGTATAAACCAAGCAGATATATTGCTTCTAAATTTTTTTTAAATTAAAAAAGCCAAATGTTTTATTCATTTGAGAACATGGGCATGAATATGAGAGTGTGATGTTCGTCGTTATGTGAAAAACAAAAAGACAATGGTACTTGCCACAACTCATTAGGCTGCATTCAGCGACTGTATAATCTCACTCTCCTAGGGTTATGGTAATGAGATCTAATCAAGTGCATCACACTCAAACTAAACTCTATACTCCTGCCGACGTTTTCAATTCACATCCACATTGATCGGTGTTTGGAGCAGTAGTCTGTAGTTTCATATGTTCAAATATCAGCCGCTGGATTCCAGTAGACCTTAATAGCATGCTATTCCTGGTCTACCTGAAGAGCGTCTGTGTGTGGCAGACTAGTTGTCTCTCATACATTGTAGAGTTTTGCTGAGGCTTGTTACTGAAGAACAGTCAGGGGCATACTGATGTAGGATCTTAATTTGGCCTACGTATATTGTCACAGCAAAATAATCCTGAAGCAACAGGATTTGAACGTTTAGTCCATAATGTTTCTTGGACATTGGTTAGGCTATTAGTTGGCCAAAAGTAGGCTACATGAAAAGTGCCATACAGTTAATATAACCGTGTTTTAGTGTGGGTTTTCAGTGAATTTATGTCAATCACAAAGGTCATCTGCATTTCCTGCGGTGCAGGAAAATTCTCAGCTACAATAGAGTGATCAAATTAAGATGCTATATCTGTTGGCACAGCAGACTTCATTAGCTGTTAGTGATAGTAGATGCGCCACTGCATGAGGCACTAGTGTGACATGTAAAAGGCTGAAATGATGTGGGTTGCCAATGCCTGGGGCTCCATCACCATCACAAAGAGGATATAATAACACCCTTAATACTGATTCAACTGTTCACCCTTCTACTCAGAGAGAAACATTGTGAGAGTTATTTTTAAGGGCATTTTTATTTCCACTTCTTGCTAACATTATTGCCCTTTTGTTGTGGTTGTTGTTGTTGTTCTCAACCAAGACTATGCTTCTATTGAGAACAGTAAAATATCCCATAGAGCCATATTGAGTTTTGGAGCTGATTCTCTTTCCTTCTCTCTCGTCGTGAGAAAGGGAAAACAGAATGCAGTGCTTTCTAAAACGCTGTATCATCACAAGGCTCAATTCTTATATTATTCCGTTAGTTAGTCTCAATTTAATCTCCAATTAGGTGGTTAGTAGCAGTTCAGTGGGAATGAATTCCCAGTGAGGATCTGGATCTGAATCCTCTTGACTTTCAAAGTCAAATGTTGATGCATTAATGAGATTGGAGTTTACCATATCATTCTGAATTGAACCTGTCCTCAGTCATTTTTCAATCAGAACCCATTGCTGGGCACTCCAGCTCCCTAGCCAGTAACGAGCATAGGCTCCCATCAGGCTCTCTTGTTTGTCTCTCTGGCTGCTTATCAGACGGACTACCTGTTACTTTCAAGGGTGGCGACATCTTCCCACAGCCCATTATCCAGTTAGAACCGTTCCATAAGGTTTTTACATCTCATTCTCCCTCTCTCTCTCCCAGCGTTGCCGTACAAGCTTGGAAGGTTTTTTTTTCCTGTCTGTGTTGAAGCTCGGAGTGAAAATAAAATAGAGGAGCTGACACACCACAGAGAATGTGCATATTTAATTTGTTCTGTGCTTATCGGCGTGGCAATGCTGCAGGGGACAGGGGCTGGGGAGGAGGAGGAGGAGAGGGGGGTTTGGATGCAGCCCCAGCGCCATGATGAAGCCATTAGAGTGAACAGCAGCTGGCAGACACACACCATAAACCAGTTAACGCATCACAAGAGGAAACAGGGATTACTGTCTGACAATAAAAGCTGTGGTGTGTGTGTATTGTGTGTGTGTGTGTGTGTGTGTGTGTGTGTGTGTGTGTGTGTGTGTGTGTGTGTGTGTGTGTGTGTGTGTGTGTGTGTGTGTGTGTGTGTGTGTGTGTGTGTGTGTGTGTGTGTGTGTGTGTGTGTGTGTGTGTGTCTCTTGAATATGAAAGAGACCGCTGCAGAATGTGTTCACTTTGTTTGGGCTAAATTCCTGTACAGTAGGTTTTTGTGTATGCCGCTTTGGCTCTGACTATACCTCTGAGTTTTCTGTATCATTGAGTGAGACTGAATAGTTTTAGATTGGAATATAATGAAGATCATTACCCAAAGATGGTTCGTGCCATCCATTTAATTACAGTACTTATTTCAGTTCTTAATTGCTAAATGTGCAGCATTAGATGTAAATGGATAAACACTTCATTGAACAAATCCATTGGTTTGTATAAAGACTTCCACACATTGACATTCAGCAGTATTAGGAAAGGCATTACTATTATACAAACGCTGTCTCTATTATCTAAAATCATAGAAATATCTCACTTTCTCTCACTACCTCCCTCCTTCACTCCCTCCTCTCTCGCCTTCCCTCCGTCACTCCCTCCTCTCTCTCCTTCCTTCCGTCCCTCCCTCCTCTCTCTCCCTCCTTCCGTCCTTCCCTCCTCTCTCTCCTTCCTTCCGTCCCTCCCTCCTCTCTCTCCTTCCTTCCATCCCTCCCTCCCTCCTCTCTCTCCTTCCTTCCATCCCTCCCTCCCTCCTCTCTCTCCTTCCTTCCGTCCCTCCTCCTCTCTCTCCTTCCCTCCGTCCCTCCCTCCTCTCTCTCCTTCCTTCCTTCCCTCCCTCCTCTCTCTCCTTCCGTCCCTCCCTCCTCTCTCTCCTTCCTTCCTTCCTTCCCTCCCTCCCGCTCTCTCTAGTTTTCGGGGGAGGTCCCAGAGAACAGGGTGAATGTGGTGGTGGCCAATCTGACAGTGATTGACAGGGATCAGCCTCACAGCCCCAACTGGGCTGCCCAGTACCGCATCGCCAGCGGAGACCCCCAGGGTCACTTCCTCATCCGCACCAACCCTGTCAACAATGACGGCATGGTCACTGTGGTCAAGGTAGGGAACTACTTTACTGTTTAAATAAACAACTCCAAGTGCTAAATTATGATTAACTTTTGTTCCATATTGATATGGGTGCATTTGAGTTATTTCATTTCTCTTTCATCTTTCTCTCTCTCTGTCTCCCTCCCTCACTTTCACCCTCCCTCCCTATATATCTTTCTCCCCACCCCTCTCTCCCTGCAGGCAGTGGACTATGAGCAGAACAGGGCCTTCATGCTGACAGTGATAGTCTCTAACAAGGCCCCTCTGGCCAGTGGGATCCAGTCTTCTCTCCAGTCTTCAGCGGGGGTCACCATCTCCGTACAGGATGTCAACGAACCCCCTGTCTTCCCTTCCAACCCCAAGTCCATCCGCTTCGAGGAGGGTGTCCCTGCAGGCACCACACTCACCGTGTTTGCTGCCCAAGACCCTGACCTCTTCATCCATCAGACTGTCCGGTATGTTAGGAACTACAGACTGTTAGGAACTACAGGCTTAATTTCAGATAGACGCTGATTGTATTTTGCATGGATTTGGCCGTCATAAGGCTGAACTGCCTTCTGTGACATTCTTAACTGACCTGCTCCCAAAACCAAAGTCCATTCATTTCCCTGTTGCCTAACAACGAAGGAGGAAAGGTTACATCATAATAAGCTGGACTGTGTCCAGCTACTCTTTCCCCCTCTTCCCCTCTCCCACATACTCACTGGGTCAAAGGTCATTGAGCCACTCCATCCCCAGATTCAGCACCAATCAATTCCACTCTCAGTTCAGTCGGACACCCGTTAAAGAATCGATGCAGTGCAGGCAAACAAATAAACTCTAAAAACAGAAGTTCTTCTCAAAAATGGATTCACTCAAACTTAGTCTTTCACTGTTGCTTTGTCTTCTGAGAGCCACAGAACTCCTCTTTCTCTCTCGCTAGCCTCTCTCTCACTCCTTTCACTCTCTCTGTCTCTTTTTTCTCCTTCATTGATGGGAATTCAGCCCTTTCGTCTTCTCCAGAGATGTCGTGGCAGCCGACAGGCAGCTCATGTTCGGACAGCCTGATCACCACTGGCTGATTCACTTTAGTGACCTTGCCGACAGATGACGAGAGGAGCTGCAGTCTGTGTGTGTACCAGAAGACTGCTCTTCCTTCCCTGTCACTCCTCCCCCTGCTTTCTCATGTGGAGGGGGAAGAAGAGCGGTGGAGAGGGGAGAGGAGAAGAGAGGGGGTAGACAGGGTCTGATTTGCCAGCTGGTTTTACTGTCAGACTTGGGGGAAGTGGTAGCGTGCATGGGTGGATCGTAGAACTGCACCACAAGCTGTGTGCCCTTCTCCATGTGCCAGCCTTTGCCAGCTGGGTGTCAGAGAGAGGCGTGAGTGCCCCCGGGCTGCAACCGTGGCATGGAGAGAGAGATGACAGAGCCTCTCACAACAACTAGAGACCCCTGTTTCACCTGCCAAGGGACATCAAATCCAAACTGACACCCAAGTCTGTTGGCGTGACGTTCTGACTCTCATTTTCTTGTTATTTCGTCTTCTAATCTGTTGATTTCCCCACGATGAAACGCCACATCGATACCTCAATGTATTTCTCAGTCATTTACCTCCCTCCGTCCCTTGGAATCTAAATGTGGCAGAGTGTTTCATTAAGAGGAGATAGATTTAGCTGCTTAGCTGCCATTATCTCCCACACATCTCATTGGCACTCGCTAACTTGTGTCATCCTCCAGCGTGTTCTCTAATTAGACCTATTCTCATCATCATCAGCAGCAGCATCAAACCTCTCGCCAGGCATCTGATCTCACTATACCTCTGTCACTCTCTCGTTCTCTCTCTCTATATATATATATATATATACATTGCCTTGCGAAAGTATTCGGCCCCCTTGAACTTTGCGACCTTTTGCCACATTTCAGGCTTCAAACATAAAGATATAAAACTGTATTTTTTTGTGAAGAATTAACAACAAGTGGGACACAATCATGAAGTGGAACGACATTTATTGGATATTTCAAACTTTTTTAACAAATCAAAAACTGAAAAATTGGGCGTACAAAATTATTCAGCCCCTTTACTTTCAGTGCAGCAAACTCTCTCCAGAAGTTCAGTGAGGATCTCTGAATGATCCAATGTTGACCTAAATGACTAATGATGATAAATACAATCCACCTGTGTGTAATCAAGTCTCTGTATAAATGCACCTGCACTGTGATAGTCTCAGAGGTCCGTTAAAAGCACAGAGAGCATCATGAAGAACAAGGAACACACCAGGCAGGTCCGAGATACTGTTGTGAAGAAGTTTAAAGCCGGATTTGGATACAAAAATATTTCCCAAGCTTTAAACAGCCCAAGGAGCACTGTGCAAGCGATAATATTGAAATGGAAGGAGTATCAGACCACTGCAAATCTACCAAGACCTGGCCGTCCCTCTAAACTTTCAGCTCATACAAGGAGAAGACTGATCAGAGATGCAGCCAAGAGGCCCATGATCACTCTGGATGAACTGCAGAGATCTACAGCTGAGGTGGGAGACTCTGTCCATACAACAATCAGTCATATATTGCACAAATCTGGCCTTTATGGAAGTGGCAAGAAGAAAGCCATTTCTTAAAGATATCCATAAAAAGTGTTGTTTAAAGTTTGCCACAAGCCACCTGGGAGACACACCAAACATGTGGAAGAAGGTGCTCTGGTCAGATGAAACCAAAATTGAACTTTTTGGCAACAATGCAAAACGTTATGTTTGGCGTAAAAGCAACACAGCTCATCACCCTGAACACACCATCCCCACTGTCAAACATGGTGGTGGCAGCATCATGGTTTGGGCCTGCTTTTCTTCAGCAGGGACAGGGAAGATGGTTAAAATTGATGGGAAGATGGATGGAGCCAAATACAGGACCATTCTGGAAGAAAACCTGATGGAGTCTGCAAAAGACCTGAGACTGGGACGGAGATTTGTCTTCCAACAAGACAATGATCCAAAACATAAAGCAAAATCTACAATGGAATGGTTAAAAAATAAACATATCCAGGTGTTAGAATGGCCAAGTCAAAGTCCAGACCTGAATCCAATCGAGAATCTGTGGAATGAACTGAAAACTGCTGTTCACAAATGCTCTCCATCCAACCTCACTGAGCTCGAGCTGTTTTGCAAGGAGGAATGGGAAAAAATGTCAGTCTCTCGATGTGCAAAACTGATAGAGACATACCCCAAGCGACTTACAGCTGTAATCGCAGCAAAAGGTGGCGCTACAAAGTATTAACTTAAGGGGGCTGAATAATTTTGCACGCCCAATTTTTCAGTTTTTGATTTGTTAAAAAAGTTTGAAATATCCAATAAATGTCGTTCCACTTCATGATTGTGTCCCACTTGTTGTTGATTCTTCACAAAAAAATACAGTTTTATATCTTTATGTTTGAAGCCTGAAATGTGGCAAAAGGTCGCAAAGTTCAAGGGGGCCGAATACTTTCGCAAGGCACTGTATATACTGTGTATCCATCTCTCCACACAGTGACAGACACATTTTAACTGAGTAATCACGTTGATTTACATTGTTTTATTGAGAAGAATATACACTGAGTACACAAACATAGGAACACCTTAAGTTGCATTCGCGTGTCAGTGTTGCCTGCATGAAGGTTAGGTCCTTCACCTGTAATTAACCTCTCCACTCTCCACTTCAATACTCATTTGTTTCCTTTCTGCAAATTGCATTTCATTTGGATCAGTTTACTCTTGTCAACTGTTTACATGACAGAACCGAGCTGCAAGAGGACCATTCTGTTTCCTGATGCAGGGGAGATGGTTGCGAAGGGGACCCTATCTGGAGGTTAAGATTAAACACAGGGTATTCGCTGATTCCACTTGTATGATATATTAAGGCGTTATTACCAATGTTCCCTCTACTCTGCGTGCGTGTGGGGGTGTGCTGTAGCCCCATGACTGCCTTGCAGCTCCCCGGGACTGCCTTGCCACTCCCCGGGACTGCCTTGCAGCTCCCCGGGATTGCCTTGCAGAGCGCAGAACCACTCTCAGCCCATGGAGAGAAGCACGAGATTGAACTTCACTCAACTTTCTAGATTTTTCCCTGTTAGTTAACAACACTATCAATGTTTCCCTTTACTGTGGCAATTGTGATCGAATTAACGCAACAACGCAATTAACGCAACAAGTTCAAACCGCTTTAGCCACTTTCAATGCAACATACAGTACCCTAACAAAACCAACTATGCAAGAGATTTTGTTGTTCGGCAGAACACATTGGAGTAGGATTCTATTGTGCATGACTCAGCCCATACTCTACACAGACCGGTGAGGCATAACCAATCAGAGCTGCAGTAGGCCTATACGCAAATAGCCGTTGCCATATATGGATCTGTGCCATTTACTTTGAACTGGACTGTGTTTACAGCTGTGGTCGTGAGTAGATGCGCTTGTATTGAGATCAAAGCAAGAGCTGCATGTGGCTGCGTGTGCACATGTTGTTCATATCCTTTGCTAGTTAGTGAGTTATTAGCCCAGTTATAGATCATTTGTAGTTAGCTATCGGGAGTGATTGCTTCCTACAAGAGTACAAGACATACATTTCTAGACATCTTTAAAAAAGCCACAGCTTTTTTGTTGTCTTAAAGGGGCAGTGTTGTATTTTGAGACAGGCTTGAATAAGTTAAGTAGCCAATAGGCAGAGGTTAGTATAATTTGTCTGATTCTCTGTAATAATGGTATGGGAATAATAATGCATTTTATTTTGTAAAGCGGTTTCTTCCATCAAACAACACAACATTTTCAGTCAGCTCCTTGTCTGAAGGACAAGTGGATTAACATGTTAATGTCAGACCCTGTATGTTTGTTTCAAAAGTCTCATGGAATGTTGGCGTACATTGAACACCACATATTGGCTGCTACTGCAGGCTGAATGATAGAACTGCTTTTTCCATGTTAACATGTTATAGGATGCATTTTTTTCATTTTTTTTTTATGGTGGCCAATCTGGTAGGCCTATATTGTGATCAAATAGTCACAGTAGTTTGCTTGGCCACTGTTCAAACTGTAAGTTAAAGCGGGTACAGCCTCAGTGTTCACAGTAAACTCGTGCTGGAAGTTGCACAGAATTTTCACAACATTCAAGTTTGCTCTCGGCAGACCTGAAATTTGCTTAGTGCCGAAATAATTAGATGTAACATTGGTCATCACTCTGCGATATGTTGTAACAGTTTCTACTGTGTGTCTCCAGGTACTCGAAGCTGTCTGACCCAGCTAACTGGCTGAGGATCAACAGGACCAACGGTCAGATCACCACCATGGCCGTCCTGGACAGGGAGTCCATGTATGTCAGGAACAACATCTATGAGGCCACCTTCCTGGCTGCCGACAATGGTAAGTCTGGTAAGTGAGTGAGTGAGTGAGTGAGTGAGTGAGTGAGTGAGTGAGTGAGTGAGTGAGTGAGTGAGTGAGTGAGTGAGTGAGTGAGTGAGTGAGTGAGTGAGTGAGTGTGTTGCCTGCACAATGCATCCCATGTGTACTGTGGAGAGAAGTGAAATATATGTCTGAATGTGCCACAGGTGTGTGCTTTCAAAGCTGTTGTAGCGATCGGTGAAGTACTCTAAAACCATTCGACCCAAACCATTACAAATAGAGGTGTGTGTGCTCTCTGTGTTTGAGAGGGAGGGCCCAGGTGGTGTTGTACCTCAGAGATATGAAGGATTGGATTGCGGGAATGAGGTGGGTTGCTCTCGAGCATGCAGAGTTTCGGCCAACAAGCTGTTGACGGCCTATTGATTTCAAACACCAGTCGACACTGGGATATATTGTACTTTGATTGAGTTTTGCTTTTATTTATTCTGCTCCACCAAGGAGGGAGCTCAACAAAGCGCCAAGCCAATCATTACAGACAAGCAGTCGATTGGGGTGCTCTGCGGTGCTGAGGCAGTAGAGCTTCACATACTGGCGCTGTAACTCATGCATTGTGTTACTCTCTAATAGGAGAAACAGTTGGATCTCCTCAGTGTGATGAGCTTGGTTGAACTCCATTCATGCAGACAGTGCCGCATCCGTTACTTAGCAGAAAATAGACTGGTAATCAGTCAGCTATACAAGACTGTTAGTCTGTTGGCCACGGACTGTAGGTCAGGGTGCGTTGTTATAGTGTCAGAGTCTGACTGTACTTTAGGATGTGTTTGTTGTCATAGTATATCGTAGGTATGTTTCTCCTCATTTTAACAACAGCCCCCGTGTGCTGTGGGAGGGAGGTATGTGGTGCTTTCCAGTAAAGTCATGTTCATGTGTCCTTTGAGAGTGCTGGGCTCTGGACTCGCACAGAGTGGAATATTTATGTGCCGTTTCATTTGTTATGGCTGTCATCACTGGGAGCGTTCACAACAAATGCTGTATTCTTCCATCACTCTCAAACCCTCCCGCAATATTCTCTCAGCTCCTTCATTTCCCTCTGTCCCTTTTCTGTATTCCATTTGGATGATATTTCCTCCCTTCAGATGGAAGTGTTTTTAGGAACTGTATACGCATGAAGTTACCCTCTTCGCCTCGGATTGATTACATTTGTCTCTCCCTTCTCACCCCTCTCTATTTCTCTCCTCCCGCCTCACTCACCCCTCCTCTATCTGTCTCTCTTTTTCCTCTTTCTCTCTCCTCCGCCCTCCTCTGCCACCCCCTTCACCCTCTCTCAGGCTCTCCCCCAGCCAGTGGGACAGGCACCCTACAGATACATCTGATAGATGTGAATGACAACGCTCCAGTGCTGTTGCCCAAGGAGGCCCAGGTGTGTGAACGGGCCAGCCCCCGCTCCAGGGTCAACATCACAGCCTCCGACGCCGACGCTGACCCTCACGTGGGGCCTTTTGTGTTCGAGCTGCCCTCCTACCCCCCTAGCGTCCGACGCAACTGGACCGCCTCCCGCATAAGCGGTAAGACATGGCTAGCCTGGGTCACTATTGAGAGATCTCCACCAGAGGTGTGACGAGTCAGAATTCAAATACTGAAGCCCCGTCTCCACACAGTCCCAGTATAATGCTTTCTGTTGATTTATATTGTCTAATGTGTGTGTGCGGATGCTCGCTCCCTGTGTGTTTGCTGCTGTGTGACAGATGACAATGGTGTGGTCTCAGGCTGATGGACTGTGGTATAATGGAGGTCTTACAGTAAATTACACTATTCTCCCAGAATGGCTCTGTCTCATGTTGACGTATGAGCTGTGTGCTTTGTGACAGATCACATCCATTCATCTCTCTGCACTGATAGACAAGATGCCACCCCTACAGATTAATCTATGACACTATTTATTTTAACAATCCGATACTACTGAGGGCTATGTTTTCCGCTATGCCACGGTGAGGTCTAGGGGATCCATTTGGTATTCCCTTTCTTTACACAAAATATGCCTCTTAAATAGAAAAGAACTCGACTCTGAAGTCAAGAGATAACTGCATGTTATGGTAAATACAAGATGAAGAAATGGAGACAAGCAAACACAGTGAAACAACGCGACCGTGGACCAAGTAGCTGACGACTTGACTTAAGTGAATTTAGAGACACTACTAACCGAATTTCGCACCGGCAGTGGCAAACTGTCCAAGAAGATGAAGAAAATATCAGATGATTTCAAAAACTCTAAGCTGATATGACTTAACCGGGTTAGCCCTGGAGAAAATCATAATTATGGGACTTAATGAAACAGGACGGAGGACTTCAGATGCCGTTCAAGCCTTTGTTTTGTATATTTCCCCCGAAAACAACCGAAATGAATTCAGAATACCTGGAAAAGGTAATACCACAACTACTGGGCCAGGAGAACTTCACAAGGGCTCCCACAATTGAACGAGCACATCGAACAGGCGGCCCGAGAGAGGACACGAGCAGCAAACCAAGGGGCATCATCACAAAGTTCCTTAACTATAGGGTCAAAGATAAAGTTGTACGGCTGACCAAGCCAAAAAGTGGAGTAGTCGGACCTTTATCAACGCCGACATGAGCAGAGACCTCTACATGAAAAGCTGAGAATTTGACCCGATAAAGAAAAGCTATGGGAAAAACAATTACCCCGCACATCTACAGGTAAGACGGAAGGAAATAGACAGACCTCACACTGAAATCAGCTAAATAAGCTACCTGATTCCTGGATAACCTGGACAAGGAGAACAGTGGATATGGCCATGAATGAAATGTATAGACTACAGGACAGCCTTTACAACAGACGATGTATGACAGATGGGGCACTGGACTATTGAACTTTTTAGGCTACTGAAATGATGGACTTTTACACCCCACCACATCAAAGACACAAAAGAGAACAGTATGTGTTGTTAAGGCCTTCCCTCACATGCCTATTGGAACGAAAAGCACAGCACCGCTCAGGCCATCTGTCTAAATGAATAACACTTTTATGACTATTGACTACGCAGCATGAATGGCAAACCATTCATTGGTAGGCTGTAGCCATGAACTATTTGTTTAAATAAGGAACTGACAAGTGAACAAGACAACATGATGATTGGTGTGATCTGGACAATTATTTTTGAACGGTCCCCAGCCGATAGGCTGTAAAAGCCTGAGTGGGTGGGAAGAAATGAAATGTCCCGTATGTGGGGGGATAAAAGGCTGGGAGATATGGAATATCATACAGCCGAAGACACTGAAATTGTAAGCACACAATACTTTTATTTCCGTTGCATTTCTCTCCCTTCCTCCTGTTTAACACGTTTCATTTACTTTCGCCCGAATTTAGGCATCATAACGGGGAAGTTGATATGCGAGTTGGAAAATGTCTTATCAATGTGGGCAACATGATATCATCACGTTCCGATTATCCTTTTCTTTTCTCTTTTCCCATAGAAAGTGCATTGAATAATGTTAGTGAATTGGTTGAATGAATGTTGAACAAACATGGACAATTGCCGAGTTTATAAAAGAGAGTGACAAAAACGCAGGCTATGTGCACCAAGCCGACAATTATGCACCTTTCAATCATTATTTCCAGCTCTTTGTTGGACAATTATATCAAAATGAATTCATTAACTGAATCCCAAGGTGGAATGTGCAAGAAATGTAGCTAGGCCAACTGAACATGTAGCTGATAAACTCTGAAACAACACGTGAACAAATGGCACTTGCTTTGCCTCTACCAGTGCCCAGAGCTCTGTACCCCGGTGGGTCAAGACAAGTGAGCCCCACATGTGGATGTGTACAGTACAACGGAACTGTAGGCTACTCCAGTGGTTATAGGCCTGCATTTGTTTGCATTTATTTAATTGGAGTTGAACACATTTTTCTATTTAATATACTATAATGATGCCTAATGCCTAAATAATCCATTTGATTTTATTCTCAATTAACAGAGTGATGGCAAGTGCTTTTTATGTTGTTTTTCTCTTGTTATTGCCCTTGCGAGGGATAACTTAGTCCTTTGCTTTGGAAAAGCAGAGGTAAGCCTATCACTCTGGCCAGAAGAAATGATGTATACTTTGGACGGGTCTCATCTCTCTCAGAAGGTAGAACCAGCCTTAGACAGGACTCCTTAATCGTAAACACTGTATTTGTTTCACCAACACAAATTACAGTGCATTCGGAAAGTATTCCGACCCCTTGGCCATGTGGCTTTCCCCACATTTTGTACCCCATAATAATAATAATACCCCATAATAACAGAGCAAAAACAGGTTATTAGAACTTTTTGCAAATATATTGTAAATAAAAACTGAAATGTTAAATTTAGAACGAAAATAAAAACTGAAATGTTACGTTTACATCAGTATTCAGACCCTTTAGTCAGTACTTTGTTGAATCACCTTTTGCAGTGATTACAGCCTTGAGTCTTCTTGGGTATGACGCTACAAGCTTAGCACAACTGTATTTGGGGAGTTTCTCCCATTCTTCTCTGCAGATCCTCTCAAGCTCTCTGTCAGGTTGGACGGGGAGCGTCGCTGCACAGCTATTTTCAAGTCTCTCCAGAGATGTTCGATCGGGTTCAAGTCCAGACTCTGGCTGGGCCACTCAAGGGCATTCAGATACTTATCCCGAAGTACTTAAGTAAAATACTTAGTACATTTCTTGTTAACAAACTATAATTTTGGCAAGTCGGTTAGGACATCTACTTTGTGCATGACACAAGTCATTTTTCCAACAATTGTTTACAGACAGATTATTTCAATTATAATTCACTGTATCACCATTCCAGTGGGTCAGAAGTTTACATACAGTAATTTGACTGTTCCTTTAAACAGCTTGTAAAATTCCAGAAAATTATGTCATGGCTTTAGAAGCTTCTGATAGGCTAATTGACATCATTGAGTCAATTGGAGGTGTACCTGCGGATGTATTTTAAGGCCTACCTTCAAACTTGGTGCCTCTTTGCTTGACATCATGGGAAAATCAAAAGAAATCAGCCAAGACCTCAGAAAACAATTTGTAGACCTCCACAAGTCTGGTTCATCCTTGGGAGCAATTTCCAAACGCCTGAAGGTACCACGTTCATCTGTACAAACAATAGTACGCAAGTATAAACACCATGGGACCACGTAGCCGTCATACCGCTCAGGAAGGAGACACATTCTGTCTCCTAGATATGAATGTACTTTGGTGCGAAAAGTGCAAATCAATCCCAGAAGAACAGCAAAGGACCTTGTGAAGATGCTGGAGAAAACAGGTACAAAAGTATCTATATCCACAGTAAAACGAGTCCTATATCGACATAACCTGAAAGGCCGCACAGCAAGGAAGAAGCCACTGCTCCAAAACCGCCATAAAAAAAGCCAGACTACAGTTTGCAACTGCACATGGGGACAAAGATCATACTTTTTTGGAGAAATGTCCTCTGGTCTGATGAAACAAAAATAGAACTGTTTGGCTATAATGACCATCTTTATTTTTGGAGTGGGAGGCTTGCAAATTGAAGAACACCATCCCAACCGTGAAGCACGGGGGTGGCAGCATCATGTTATGGGGGTGCTTTGCTGCAGGAGGGACTGGTGCACTTCACAAAATAGATGGCTTCATGAGGAAGAAAAATCATGTGGATATATTGAAGCAACATCTCAAGACATCAGTCAGGAAGTTAAAGCTTGGTCGCAAATGGGTGTTCCAAATGGACAATGACCCCAAGCATACTTCCAAAGTTGTGGCAAAATTGCTTAAGGACAACAAAGTCAAGGTATTGGAGTGGCCATCGCAAAGCCCTGACCTCAATCCCATAGAAAAATTGTGGGCAGAACTGAAAAAGTGTGTGCAAGCATGGAGCCCTACAAACCTGACTCAGTTACACCAGCTCTGTCAGGAGGAACGGGCCAAAATTCACCCAACTTATTGTGGGAAGCTTGTGGAAGGAAACGTTTGACCCAAGTTAAACCATTTAAAGGCAATGCTACCAAATACTAATTGAGTGTATGTAAACTTCTGACCCACTGGGAATGTGATGACAGAAATAAAAGCTGAAATAAATTATTCTCTCTACTATTATTCTGACATTTCACATTCTTAAAATAACGTGGTGATCCTAAATGACCTAAGACAGGGAATTTTTACTAGGATTAAATGTCAGGAGTTGTGAAAAACTGAGTTTAAAGTTTAAATGTATTTGGCTATGGTGTATGTAAACTTCCGAATTCAACTGTATGTAAATAAGGTATTTCTGTTTTTATTTTTATTTTTTATACATCTATAAATATTTCTAATGACCTGCTTAAACTTTGTCATTATGGAGTATTGGAGTATTGTGTGTAGATAGATGAGGAAAAAGTACAATAAGAAACCATTTTATTTACGCTATAACGTTAAAAAAATGTGGGAAAAGTCAAGGGGTCTGAATGCTTTTCGGACTGTGACTGTACATAACATGGACTTGTAATACTAACACTCACTCCGCAGTGGTTGGGAGCTGAACACGCAGCGATCCAGACTCTACTATCGTAGATTACACCTACAGACTGATATTAATATATGTATATATATTATATATATATATTTTTATAATGATCATGATAATAATATATACAGTACCAATCAGAAGTTTGCACACACCTACTCATTCAAGGATTTTTCTCAATTGTTATTGCTATTTTACTATTTTCTAGATTGTGTAATAATAGTGAAGACATCAAAACTATGAAACAACACATATGGAAAAATAAAAAAAAACAGTGTTAAACAAATCAAAATGTGGGGGGGGCATACAAAGAATAGCCCTAATTGGTAAAGGACCATATCCATATTATGGCAAGAACAGCTCAAATAAGCAAATAGAAACAACAGTCCATTGTTACTTTAAGACATGAAGGTCAGTCAATACGGAAAATGTCTTTCTTCAAGTGCACTCGCAAATACCATCAAACGCTTTGATGAAACTGGCTCTCATGAGGACCGCCACAGGAAAGGAAGAAACAGAGTTACCTCAGCTGCAGAGGATAAGTTCATTAGAGATACCAGCCTCAGAAATTGCAGCCCAAATAAATGCTTCACAGAGTTCAAGTAACACACATCGGAGCATCAACTGTTCAGAGGAGACTGTATCAATTAGGCCTTCCTGGTCGAATTGCTGCACAGGAACCACCACTAAAGGACAACAAGAAGAAGAAGAGACTTGCTTGGGCCAAGAAACACGAGCAATGGACATTAGACCGGTGGAAATTTGTCCTTTGGTCTGGAGTCCAAATGTGAGATTTTTGGTCCCAACACCTGTGTCTTTGTGAGATATGGTGTGGGGGAACAGATGATCTCTGCATGTGTTTTTCCCACCGTGGAGCATGGAGGAGGAGGTGTTATGGTGTCGGGGTGCCTTGCTAGTGACACTGTCTGTGATTTATGTAGAATTCAAGGCACACTTAACCAGCATGTGTACCACAGCATTCTGCTGCGATACGCCATCCCATCTGGTTTGGGCTTAGTCCCACTATCATTTGTTTTTCAACAGGACAATGACCCAACACCCCTCCAGCCTGTGTAAGGGCTATTTTACCAAGGATAGTGATGTAGTGCTGCATCAGATGACCTGGCCTCCACAATCCCCCGCCCTCAACCAAATTGAGATGGTTTGAAATGAGTCGGACCGCAGAGTGAAGGAAAAGCAGCCAACAAGTGCTCCGCATATGTGGGAACTCCTTCAAGAATGTTGGAAAAGCATTCCAGGTGAAGCTGGTAGAGAGAATGCCTAGAGTGTGCAAAGCTGTCATCAAGGCAACGGGTGGCTATTTGAAGATTCCCAATTATATTTTGATTTGTTTAACACTTTTTTTGTTTACTAAATGATTCCAAGTGTTTTATTTCATAGTTTTGATGTCTTCACTATTAATCTATAATTTAGAAAATAGTTCAATTAAAGAAAAACCCTGAATGAGCAGGTGTTATAAAAACTTTGCCCGTTTTTAAGAAATGTTATTTAAATGTTATATATATTTTTTTAAATTACTTTAGTACTAGTTGGGCAATTGACATTTTTAAACACTGAGCAAAAATATAAACATCATATGCAACAATTTTACTGAGTTATAGTTCAAATAAGGAAATCAGTCAATTTAAATAAATTCATTAGGCCTTAATCTATGGATTTCACATGACTGGGACTACAGATATGTACAGTGCCTTGCGAAAGTATTCGGCCCCCTTGAACTTTGCGAACTTTTGCCACATTTCAGGCTTCAAACATAAAGATATAAAACTGTATTTTTTGTGAAGAATCAACAACAAGTAGGACACAATCATGAAGTGGAACGACATTTATTGGATATTTCAAACTTTTTTAACAAATCAAAAACTGAAAAATTGGGCCAGTGATATACTGGCCCGTACGCACTACCCTCTGTAGTGCCTTGCGGTCAGAGGCCGAGCAATGCCGTACCAGGCAGTGATGATGATGCAGCTGTAGAACCTTTTGAGGATCTCAGGATCCATGCCAAATCTTTTTAGTTTCCTGAGGGGGAATAGGATTCATCCATAGCATTCAAACCCCAGGTAGCATAACAGTGGATCCTTCTGAAATCCACTCAGTCTTTAAAACATTTGATCACAAACTGTATCAATCCTAAAACAAAAGTTCAAATTAGGATATAGACAATTTCCTTAATAAGCCAATTTGACCAATTATAAGTGTATCAGAGAAAATGAATATGGATAGAAACATTACCCCGGGTGAATTGTTGGAGTCCATCAATAATCTAAAAAATAGGAAATCTAATGATGAATTCCCAGTGAAATATATCGACACTTCCGTTCCAAATGGCTGGAGCCTATATTACTTATGCTCACAGCAGGTCTAGAGAAAAACATACTTCCCCAGTCTCTGTTTGGCTACAATCACCCTATTTAAACAGAAAGATAAGGATCCATTGTCATGCGGATCTGTCTGCCTATTATCACTCATGAATGTGGATCACAAAATCATTGCTAAAGTATTGGCTTTTCGCATAGAAACAGGAACAGGATTTCTTCTGACAACCTCCAATAATTCATCATACCAAGAACTTAAACACTCCAAAGGTGGCAGTATCAATAGATGCTGAAAAAGCATTCGACGGGGTGGAATTGGCATATTTGGTGACTGTCTTTAAAAAAAAGTTTGATTTTGATCTGTTAATTATTTCCTGGGATGAGCTAGTGTACAAATCCCCCAAAGCATCTACATGAACAAATTGACAGATCTATGCATCATTTCCGTTATCAAGAGGGACAAGACAGGGATGCCCTTTGTCTAGTTATTTATTTACTGTAGTCACAGAACCCTTAGCATCAGTAATTAGAACTCATGGCTCAATCTGGGGCATAGAGATTGGTGGAGATCAACATGTAATGTCATTGTATGAGGATTACATTTGACTTTATTTATCTGTCTTTTCTTTTACTACTGTTGGACACATATGGTGCTCTATTTAAAGTCAATTGGGAGAAAACTGAAATAATGCCCATTTCTAATTATACTTCTCAAGCTTAGAAAGTACATTTAAGTGGAAATAGACAAAGACACATATGAAATACCTGGATGTCCTGATGCCATGCAATCTGGAGGAGGCATATAAAATCAATTACTTTCCTTTAATAGATAAGATTGAATTCAATGTTCAGAGATGGAGATCTCTCTCAATATCTATGTTACATGTAGGTAGAGTCAACACAATAAAAATGTCTATATTACCAAGATTGATATATTTATTCCATGCCCTGACAGTTTCAATTTCATCCAACCTTTTGAATAAATGAAATGGCCTGGGGGTCCTGGACTACCTCATATGAACATGTATTACTGTGCTACACATCTGCATTCACTTAAACAATGGACAGCAGACTATCCTGGTGCATGGAGGAGTATTGTAACAAAACATGTAATAACTTGTGATTATTTAAGATAATTCATAGGACTGTAATGTAATGTCACATTTTGGTCAGAGATGCAGAAAGCTCAAAGGAACCGTTTTATTGCACATGCTGTGGTCCTGTCATAAACGGACACCATTGTGGGATCATGTATGAGCTGTCATTTCCTTGTGTCTAGGAATTTATATCCATTTCTGTCCGTTGGGAAATGTAAATATTGGTGATCAATATCAGAGAAGGTTTTGTAATCTAGGTCTAATTGCTGCAAAGAAAATGTATATCCATGAAATAGTAAGCCTCATATTCACCCTCAATAAGAAACTGGAGGACTGAACTATCTGGCTACATACTGTTGGATTTTGTATATTATAAAGCGAAATAAAAACCAGATGTGTTTGACGAAATTTGGAAACCATATGTTGATCACCTCGGGGAATGTGTTGTATAGTGTGCGTTTTGTTTTTGTGTTTTTGTGTTTTTGTGTTGTGAGGTGCTGTGGAAAAACATATATTTTTTTAAACTGATACTCTTGGTTTAGGTTGAATGAGATATCCTGTGCTGTAGCTGTGTGTGTATTGAGCTACAGTAACTGCCTGTGTATTATTCAGTATGCATTTGCATGTATTGTATCTCTGCAGTACTGCTCACATAGATGACTACAGTAAAACCCCAGAATGGTCAACTGTTTATATTTTACACCATTGCTATCGGATACTGGGAGCTTCACGCAGTGACGGGACATTGTGTCTGTGTGATTATGTGCAGGTGACTATGCCCAGCTGAGACTGAGGATTCCCTACCTGGATGCAGGGGTGTATGAGGTTCCCATCATAGTGTCGGACTCTGGGAACCCGCCCCTCTCTAACAGGTCTATGATAAAGGTCAAGGTGTGTCCGTGTGACGACAACGGAGACTGTACTACCACCGGAGCTGTAGCTGCCGCTGGACTGGGGACCGGAGCGATCATAGCCATACTCATCTGTATCATCATACTGCTTAGTGAGTATAATACACACTTATACACACACACACACACACACACCTGTGCTGTAGGTGTCGTTGACTGTGTCAACATACTACTCCCAGCCCTCCTCTGTCTACCCTGCTGATGTGCTGTGTGTGTTGCAGCAATGGTACTGGTGTTTGTGATGTGGATGAAGCGGAGGGAGAAGGAGCGTCAGGCCAAGCCCCTGTTGATTGACCCAGAGGACGACGTCAGAGACAACATCCTGAAATACGATGAGGAGGGAGGAGGAGAGGAGGACCAGGTCAGTGATATACACATGCACTAGGACTTCGTTTAACAACGCAGCCATACTTATAGCCTGATGATGACCACACCGAGGATGATGAAGCCAACGATGATGATGACGACAACGATGATGAAGATGTAATGTTTAAAAAATACTGTGATTGGACTCAGACACTTTCTCCACCATTCTTACACTTACACTGAGTTGTCTGGGGTTGCAGGACTATGACCTAAGCCAGCTGCAGCAGCCCGAGGCTCTGGACCACATCATCTGTAAACCAACGGGGGTGCGCAGGGTGGACGAGAGGCCTGTCATCGCTGAGTCCCAGTACCCCATCAGACCTAGCCTGCCTCATCCCGGAGATATTGGAGACTTCATCAACGACGTATGTTAACTATTAGACATTGTTCATCTCAAAAGATCATACAAGTGTGTTAATGTTCACGTCCCTGTACTTAACAGTGATATATTTTCAAAAGTTTTCAAACACAGTAGCAAGGCACAGTAGAAGTATTTTGCCTTCCTCTCCTCAGTATTAACTAACCCTCTATGTGTTTCTCTCTCAGGGTCTGAGGGCAGCAGACAACGACCCCACAGCCCCGCCCTATGACTCCCTGCTGGTGTTTGACTATGAGGGCAGCGGCTCCACGGCCGGCTCTGTCAGCTCCCTCAACTCCTCAAGCTCAGGGGACCAGGACTACGACTACCTGAACGACTGGGGCCCCCGCTTCAAGAAGCTGGCTGACCTCTACGGCGGAGGAGACGACGACTGAGAAAGGGGTGGGGTACGGAGGGGGTCCGGGGGGAGGGTTTGGGGTCAGATGCTCCTCGAAACCACAGGCAGGGCCCAAGCAGTACCACATTAGATATTTCCATAGTAGACCAGTGAGGACAGAACGGACGTTAGAGACTGTTCTAGAACACGGCCTGTGACCTCACCAGGTTCTGCTGCTACTCTATTCTGGCTTTTTTAGTGGCAAGTTTTTAGTGTGTTTTGTTTCTCACTCTACTGAATTTCAAGCTATCTGGGGACACAAGGCACTTCTGAGAAACAGGAGTGATGACGCTCGTTTGGCTTGGATGGTAAAAAGGAACAGGACAAACCCGTCTCTTTTTGGCCTAACACTGAACAGAGTGTACAGAAAGACACTTTCTCTCTCAACTTGAATTTCATTAGAACAGAAGCACTGTCGTTTTATAAAGTGCCTTTTGTGGTGTGTTTTGTATTGGACTCCTGCTATCTCAGGGTTGTTTGCCATTGGAGTGGTTTCGAGCGGCACACTCCCTTGTAACCTCCATGCCCCCAACCTTCATGTGGCTCCCTCTCCTCTTCTCTCTGGTGTAGAAAGAACTACTGTACCCAGCAGCAACACAGAGAAGTGAACCTCACAACGAGGGCTGGCTGCAGGTTAAGATCAGTTGAACTCTGACCTTTTGGAGCATTTTGGGGAAGTACTACTAAAGCAACCCTCTGTCAGTGAGACCTGATACACACTAGGGTGATCGAAGACTTTCCCAAGCATCATCCGGTCAACACAACAACACACTGACATTGGGTGTGTGAGTGTATGTGGTTGTTTTTATAAATGTGGGGGTTTTCTAACAAACAGAGAATGCCTGCCTTTCCTCTGTGAACTCAGTCTAGGAGCATTTACGTTTGGACGCTTGCCTGCCCTGTACGGTTTTGTGTTGCTTTCCACACTGTAAAACTTATATAGGCATGATGTGAGTAGTGAGACAGTATGAGACAGTACGACTTTAAATGGCTTGGAAAGAAGGCACTGAAAAAGAAGTGTTTAATAAGGATATTTTTGCCCTGAACATTCCCATTTTTTAGGTCAACTAAACTATTAAAAGGTGCATGATTTTTTTCCAAAATGTTTGACTCGACGCACTTGTTCTTATGTGGTGAGAATGTTAAAAAAAAATAGTAAGCTGAAAATATATGAATATACTCTGTAAAAAGACATTCAAAAAAGAAAATGCTGTAAGATACCTATTTTTTGAAGTATTAACAACCAAAAGGTTGATGCTCTTCAATGGGCTGAATGACATTTTGGCCCGGCCATTTCAAATGTGTGCGCGTGTTTCTTTTCTAATTTTGGTCAAGATGCTGTATGTAGGTTTCTTTCAGTTTATCTTTTTTTCACACACAAAAAAATTGATGGTTCTTTTTTAAGAATTAAGAAAGCTTTGTTATAGTTCCGTTTTTTTAATATGTCAAATGCAGCCCTCCCTCTTCTCATGTGTCTTTGACGCATTCCTGTCGGCCTCTGAAGTTGGAACTGTTCAAGGGGTTAAACAGCCATGCCTGCTGATAGTTGTTCTATTATTCAGTGTATCTGAATTATTTTCTTCATTGATCTGGATATGTGCTTTAGAAAATAAATGAGACATGTTTTAAAAATGTGGCACCTTACTTATTTCTACCCTGTTCAACCATCAGTGTTCTTCACTCCCGACTTTCTGAGTTTACACCCTCCTGGAATATACTCTTGATACTATTTTTATCTTAAACTTGGCCATTGGTTATTTTGCACCCTCGCTGAATGACCGACTGTACTATTCTCTGTTTGTGTTTTTGCTGGATGACAAGGCCTGACGGTTCTAACTCCCTGTACACTGCAGAGCTGGGTCACAACGTGTATTTGTGTCCATCCCTGTGATTTCAATTAGTCAGCTGAGGCCCCAAAAAGTGGCGGGGGAATGGAAGGATTTTAATCCTCCCCGGCTGTGTGTCTATCAATTAGCCACACCATTAATCCCCAGGACCTAATCTCATTAGATAGAGAGCCTTTAATGAGACACCCAGAGAGAGAAATGATATATATATTTATATATTTTTTTTGTTTTAACCTGTTTTAGACCCAGGTCCACTCAGAACCAACCCTGGAGAAAGAGAGAGAGAAATTTAATAAGGATTTCCTTCCATTCATACGGTGAAGCACAGCAACCATACTAACAAGAAGATTCCATCACCTATGAATGGCATTGCTTTTGCACAAGTAACTATTAAAAAGTAATAATTGTCTTCAGATGATGATGCAAATGGAGAGTTACTTCGGTTTCTTCAAGGGTCAAGCTACTTTGATATATTGGCAAACAGTTCCTGTGGCCCTGTCCTGCACACTTTGAGTCCCACAATCACACCGGCGTGATTTAGTGCTTTCAACCCCTTAAACAGTGTGTGTTTGAGTTACAGACTTATTTTTTTTTGTATTGGTTTTGTCTATTTGTGTTCTTCTGCTTCAGCTGATACCAACCATTAGTATGTGTGATTAACAGGGGGTGAGCTGGAGCGGATTGTGAGATAAGGGCGGATCTCGAAAACGCTTCTTCTCACAAAAATGTCTGTAAAATCCATACGGTTTGAGCGACATACTATTATGAGCCCACTATGAATAGCGGAGACTCTCACAAATGCGCATGTTTGCTCAATGTTTTGTTCGAGGACGTTCACAAGTCAAACAAGTCATTAGAAAGTAAGGTTTCTTCTACATAGAATATCATAGGAAATCCCAGGACATAGTGTCTACAATGCTGACGTAGTTTCTGTCACAAACACCACACAGTTGTCACTAAGTAGTTGGATATTCATTTTCTACTGAGCAAACCATTTCTGTACTTACAGCATTCTTATAAATTCATTTTCTATTTGGTTTTTGCTCGACGTTTGTGACTCGTTTCAAGAAAATAGGTGTATGTCGCAGGTCACTACTTCACAGGAGAGCCGTTTTTTTATAAAAATGCATGTGACCTTTCATGTGCCTTAATAACAAACTAGTATGGCATATGTAAATACTAATACAATTGTTAAATTACGAGCCTAGTTGGTTTAGCCACAGAAAAGTCAGCAACCTTCCCCCTCGCCATGATTGGCTGAGATAATGAGTGGAGTGGACATGCCGAGAGATGAGTTTGGATTGGTCTGCCATAGAGCATACTTCTGTCTATTTTAGCTGGTCAGTATGTGTAGGAACTCCTGTTTAACGCAACTTTTTATAAAAATGTATCACGTAGTAAAACTGGATAAGTGTTGCTCTCCACTTTCTGGAGGAATCTGAAATCTGTGGAATTTGAGTATCATAGCTAAGGAGATGGAGAAAACACCTGTCTCTGGATTACATCTTCAAACTAAGGGCAACCATGGCATCCGTGACAGGGAGATGCGTCCACCCTTGATGTATATGTGTAAGATAGTCTAGCTAGCTACATTTTCAGATATTACATGCTTCTAATTTTGACAGAAAGTGGTTTAATTTCAAGTTAAAGTGTACTGGTAGCTAGCTAACGTTATCTGGCTGGCTCGCTAGCTAACGTTACATGTATGATCTTATTATTCGTATTGCAGAGCCATTTGCTTTGCTAGTTTTAGTCTAATGTTAGCTAGCTAACATTGAACCTGGTTGGTTAGCTACCTGCAGATTCATGCAGGGTAGTAACATCATGAGTTGGGATGATGGTAAATTGTTTACCTAGCTAGCTCGCTACATGTCTTAACAAAAGACTCCACTATGCAAGTAACCATTTCAGGTTTGTTCGTAAATTCAGTCTGGCCATCTACTCCGATTTCAGAGCACTCTCATCTGAGTGTGCCAGAGTGCAGAATAACTGATGAATTTACGAATGCTCAACACCCATTGAATATGGCCGGTGTCAGCGAACGCCGTCAAAAAAGCATAATGAAATTGCTGCCAGCAGCACAGTTAGTCACTAGGACAAGTAAAATGGTCAGAGTTTGGGTGGGGGCTGAAGCTTAAGAGGGTGTGAACGATGCTGAATGGGTGTGGGCAAAAAGCTCTCCAGTAGGTGTACCAAAAATTCAAAGGCCATTTTCTCGAAAGTGAGGTTACAAGTTTGTCAACTTTCAAAGCAGAATTACTTTCCCATTATTCCTCAAATGTAGTGTATGATATACCATTTTGTAGCTCTGTGTGTCTGCTTTTATCCAATGTAAAAAAACACCATTTCAAATTTTGCTACATAAGACCAAATCAAGGCAGTCGGTCACATTTGTCAATAAAACTCATGAATGCCACTGTTAATGTTAAATTGTTTCGTGTTCTACTTTTAGCCCTAGTTGTCCTGAAAATAAAATGGTAAAACACTTCATTGTGAGGCTAAATATAATGGCTAGACATGCAGATAAATTAATGTAGTGAAAGAAATCAGATTTTTTTATTGGGAGTCCCTATGACTAATAAGGTTTAAAGAGTTAAAGAGAGAGTAAAGCAAACTTGATGTGGCTTATTGATCAATTGTGTATAGGCTACTGAGCAATAGTTTAGCAGTTGGCCATCGGCCAGCCCCTTATGTGTTGTAAATAAAGTTTTCCTTTTCAAATGCGCTCAGCCCAGCTCTTTAATTTCCTCCCCATAAAGGCCTCGTCTCTTGGGCCGGCAGAGGGAACAATCCAATCTGAGAAAGACCTGGACCGCTGGGTGTTGGTGGTGCCCTGGTAACTGACTGTTTACAATTTAGTGCTGATGGGGCTGCTCCGGTCCCTTGTATACCGGGTCTGTTGTGCTGACACAGTGGGGCACTCCTGCTATTTTAAGATCAGGTCGTGAATGAGATCAAGGCTGCGATTCAATCAGATTAAGCGTTAATCGACAATAGCAGACACCCGCATAGCTGGTGTTTTGGCGGTGTCGGCGGTGTAACTGCATTAAGAGCTGTCAAATCGGTGAGCGGCTGCTCGTGTGTTTATCACGAAGCTACACCCCTCCCACTCGTGTTAGAAGTTCGGAACGAGAAAGTGTAGGCTGTATAGCCTATCGAAATAATGACAGTCAAGTTTAAAATCATTAAACGAAGCAATAAAGATGTATATCAGTTATCGAGGTGTAGAGGCTGTATGGGATTGTTACTAATGCGACTCGCTGCATCCAATGGCAGTGTCCGCAATAGCCTACTGCACAGGGCAGCTTGTGGATTTGACAACTCTAATGCAGTTCGCCAAAACAACCGCTATACAGATTTTGGCAAAAGAGGATCTGATTGAACTGGGCCCCAAAGCAGGAGAATCTGATGTGAATCCTCAGAGTAGAGAGTAAGTCCAGTCTAGTAAGTCCAGTCTAGTTCTGTCCGCATCCCAGTCTACCTCTGGCTGCTCATCTGAAAGGTTTGCAGCGGTGGGGAGAGAGATGGAGCAGAGACCAGATGGCTCTCAACCTGTCAAAATCTGTATTTATGTAAATAACATCTTTCAGATATTAGTTTACCCATCACATACCAAACTACCATAGACTTTGCAAACTTTCCACCAGAATGTGCTTGTGTATCTGTTAGTAGGTCTATCTCTGCAAAGTACCACTGCGTTGCATTAAAACCCCTTGTTGAATTACTGACTTGCAGCATCTACCCTTCCCAATGTGGTGTTAGTGCCTTATCTGGTCCTGTCAGAGTGTGGTGATTGTGAGCAAGCCCACTTTGAAGGGTGAAGCCTTCATCCATGGCTAATGCAGACTGGGGTGTAGAGTATGTCTGCTCTGTCTGCTATTTCCATTCAATCGCATTTCCATTCGTCCAGCATCAGTACTACAGGCATGCAGACCAGGGCTTCACATGAACAATCAATTGGAAGCAGAGTGATTAGTATAAATAAGTCATCAGACACCATGTGTACTAGCATTAACTGTGTATGTGTAAAGATATCACAGTAACATGATGAAGAGTAATGCCAAACCTAACTGACTATGTACCTGCTGACCCCGTTTCCTCGACGGTACACCGTATTTAAAGGGACGGCTTAAGATAAATGTACTGAAAACCCTATTGACTGAAATGAAAACTCCATGAGAAAATCCGTTGGCTATCAAATTAGAAGGGATTTCGGCTGTTACTTTTATTCAGTGCGGGAAAGGTAGCCACACCTGTAGAACACATTACGCGCTTGCAGGTTAGTCTGAATACCAACTACTGAGAAGTGCGCAGCAAAAGTACACCTTTCCTAAGTCTGAATCGGGCCCCCAGGTGATGAGCCTGAGAGACACTGCCTAAGGGACTAGTCAGCAGCATGACACTGATGTGTGTGTGTGTGTGTGTGTGAGTGTGTGATTGTGCGTGTGTATGGCCTGCAGCAGTGGGATGGTCTGAATGAGGCCCATTAAAGAGGCCAACAGGCTATTAACCCCAGATTCAATACTTCACAGGTTCAGCCACAGTTATGAACCCATTCCGGCGGCAGTCATAAACACTGGGCTCATTTCCAGGGCAGAGCAGACCGCTTCACTCGACCCCAATACTCATTAACCCACTCTGGAACAGTAAAAGACATGAATGAGAAAAGACCCCAATAAGTTAGCGTAAATAAAGAACAAGGGCTCTATTCAATATGTATCGCGGAAGTTCAGCGCTAATTGAAATTTAAAGGCAATGTTTAGTGTTGGCGGAGGCTGCATTCACGGTAAACGCTGTATATGTCGGCTCAACCAGAAATGACCTTTACATTTCTATAGCAAAGTCTGTAACGGTCAGGCGATACAGTTTGAATAGAGCCCTAGGTGTTTTTCCTCTTCATGGAGATCAAGGCCAGCTGCTAGATGATCTCTGACTTGTTACTTCAAACGGTAAAGACTCCTCTTAACCTCCCCCTGACCTCTGGTCCTCTAGGACTGAGCCTCCTCTTGATTTGAACCATGGTTAACCTTTAACCATCATGAAGTCAGATAGTTACATACACTTGGGTTGGAGGCATTAAAACTCGTTTTTCAACCACTCCACAAATTTCTTGTTCACAAACTATAGTTTTGGCAAGTCAGTTAGGACATCTACTTTGTGCATGACACAAGTCATTTTTTCAACAATTGTTTACAGACAGATTATTTGACCTATAATTCACTATATCACACTTCCTGTGGGTCAGAAGTTTACATACACTAAGTTGACTGTGCCTTTAAACAGCTTGGAGAATTCCAGAAAATTATATCATGGCGTTAGAAGCTACTGATAGGCTAATTGACATAATTTCAGTCAATTGGAGGTGTACCTGTGGATGTATTTCAAGGCCTACCTTCAAACTCAGTGCCTCTTTGCTTAACATCATGGGAAAATCAAACTAAATCAGCCAAGTCCCCAGGAAAAAATTGTAGACCTCCACAAGTCTGGTTCATCCTTGGGAGCAATTTCCAAACGCCTGAGGGTACCATGTTCATCTGTACAAACAATAGTACGCAAGTATAAACACCATGGGACCACGCAGCCGCCATACCGCTCAGGAAGGAGATGCGTTCTGTCTCCTAGAGATGAACGCACTTTGGTGCGAAAAGTGCAAATCAATCCCAGAACAACAGCAAAGGACCTTGTGAAGATGCTGGAGGAAACAGGTGCAAAAGTATCTATATCCACAGTAAAACGAGTCATATACTGATATAACCTGAAAGGCCGCTCAGCAAGGAAGAAGCCACTGCTCCAAAACAGCCATAAAAAAGCCAGACTACGTTTTGCAACTGCACATGGGGACAAAGATCATACTTTTTGGAGAAATGTCTCTGGTCTGATGAAACAAAAATAGAACCGTTTGGCCATAATGACCATTATGTTTGGAGGAAAAAGGGGGAAGCTTGCAAGTCGAAGAACACCATCCCAACAGTGAAGCACGGGGGTGGCAGCATCATGTTGTGGGGGTGCTTTGCTGCAGGAGGAACTGGTGCACTTCACAAAATAGATGGCATCGTGAGGGAGAAAATTATGTGGATATATTGAAGCAACATCTCAAGACATCAGTCAGGAAGTTAAAACTTGGTCACAAATGTGTCTTTCAAATGGACAATAACCCCAAGCATACTTCCAAAGTTGTGGCAAAATGGTTTAAGGACAACAAAGTCAAGGTACTGGAGTGGCCATCACAAAGCCCTGACCTCAATCCCATAGAAAATTTGTGGGCAGAACTGAAAAAGTGTGCGAGCAAGGAGGCCTACAAACCTGACTCAGTTACACAAGCTCTGTCAGGAAGAATGGGCCAAAATTCACCCAACTTATTGTGGAAAGCTACTTGAAATGTTTGACCAAGTTAAACAATTTAAAGGCAATGCTACCAAATACTAATTGAGTGTATGTAAACTTCTGACCCACTAGGAATGTGATGAAAGAAATAAAAGCTGAATTAAATCATTCTCTCTACTATTATTCTGACATTTCACATTCTTAAAATAAAGTGGTGATCCTAACTCCCCTAAAACCGGGAGTTTTTACTAGGATTAAATGTCAGGAATTGTGAAAAACTGAGTTTAAATGTATTTGGCTGAGGTGTATGTAAACTTCCGACTTCAACTGCGCACTGAATAAAAGTAAGTAAACCGCTGAAAACCCTCCCACTTGATAGCCAACAGGTTTTCTCATGTGGTTTTCATTCACTGGGGTTTTCAGTACATGTATCTTAAGCCATCCCTTTAAATATGATGTACCTTTCATTCGAATTTTGTCGACATACCAGAATACATAGAGAAATCGGGTTCAGAATATAGGGCTCAGTAAGAAAAAGCCATCTAAGTATATGCATATGCATCTCTGTTTCAGCACGAACTGGTAGATTTTAGGGTTAGGAAAGTATGAATCATAAAAAACAGGGTTGAAGGGCCTTTAAGCACTGAATATATTGACTAATCAAAAATACAGTACAATACAATATACAAGTTCAGTCCATGAAACATTGGAAGGTGAAGTATGTGTAAAATAGTCCTACAAATGGTCCCTAATTCTCACTAATCATGGAACTGTATGCCAACGGTCCAGTCGTCGTGAAACTGGCTACGTGTGGTCTGAATTCCATAATGATTCAAATAGGCTACATGTCCCAAATTAACATTAGCCTTATATGATCCACTAATGCTAGCAACCCTCAGGAACAACTACATGTGCGTGACAGAGGAATGAAAGGTAAAAAATTAAGGAAACTAACACTTCATTGACAGTTATGAATGTATGTGGGTATTACTGACCGTGGCTCCCGATGGCTAATATTTAACATGATACAAATTGTAAAATAAAACTGAGAAAAGCCTGGCCATATAATTAAAACGTCCTACAGAAGATGCCTATATTTTGGGTCTCCAAATTGAACCCCCGCAAATGATGAGGGCATACAATAAAAATTCTAAATAAAGGCACAGCTATTTATAGCCTACTTCGCTGTTGAAAATGGGCCGCAATACATGTCGATATGATTTTCTGTTGACTTCCATATGACCAGTTTCACAATCGTCACCAGGGATCAGAAGAAAAAATAAATTACAACCCCCTTTTCCAAACAGATCATTCATTTATCTAGCTCTTATCAATAGCTCTTATCCATTTACAAATGACAGGTCATGGAGAATGCTGTTATTTCTATTGGAGAGAAAAAAATTATGTAGATGCTTTTTCCACTTGGAACCAAGAGGTTCCTCTGGTGTAAAGGTGGTGGAATTATTAGGTAAATAAATCAAGGTTAGAATAGACACACCCTCTGCCACACCTTCATTTCTTTGATCTCCACCTCAAACGCATAACTTGCTGGCACTGGCAATTTCACCATGCTTAAATTCAAGGTCAGAATACGGGTAGAGAGATAAGTGCATAAAAAGGGAATAAAGTTGCATGTAGGAATGCATAACTCAGGTCTGAATTTCCATGCTGGAGAACAGCAGTATGACATCAATTAAAATGTAACAAATAAGAGATGGAAACAAACATGTTATATGACACCTGTCACAGGAGACAGCGTGATGTCACTTCTCCCCCTGGAAGGCTCAAAGTGTTTACCCACCACCTCTAGGTGCACTCGCTGAGATGTCGCTAGGCAACCACAGTCATCGTTCTGCTTCTGACACTCAAGTGGGAGCTTATGTGGACTTAACTCTTGAAAGAGCAGCCATGTCGTGCAGTAGAGGGGGAATTACCAGGGAAAATATTGGATTGGGCCGAAGCACAAAGGGCAGGTGAGCCTGACACACCAGAGCTGTATTCAGATGCCCTGTCTGTCTGGCACGAAGGAAGCAACTAACGCTAGCCGCGTCTATACCTGGAGCTAACATGCGACCTGTGTCCTGATCTCGTCCACATTCTCATTGTGCCCACGTGGAAGTTATGGATACTGTAAACATCACTATTCAATGAAAATCTAGCAAAATGCACAGCAAGGGCCTCCATGATATTATGCTTTTGAGTGACACACAGTGAGCACTAACCCCGCCCTCGGGCTGTTTTAGATTGGAGAGTGGACTGAGTACTGCACTGTTTGAGTTGAGAGGACAAGGGATTCATCAAATCAGAGCGCCAAGTAGGCCTACATTTCATAATGAAGTCCATATTGAGAAGATCTTGCTCTGCTGAGGTTAGCTGAAAACATGTACCCGTCAATAGCACCAGGTCTACTGCCATCTTTGTGGAGATCAACAGCATGACCACTGAACAGAGTAGAAATGGAAATAAAATAGATTAGTATTGAAAGCAGCAACTCTCCATTATATGAATTGTTCTGCATGTTGAAGCTGGTCACAATCAGTGTAACATCAGGCCTATGTCCCAACAGGCATGCAGAATGGTGCTATTGTCCCACAGTTAGCATCTGATGTAGCATCTGTTTCCAATACGTCCGGCACTCTGTGCAGCCCATTCCCTGTCTTTTGATGATAATAGTGGACGACTGAACCGAGCCGGCCCGACATAGAACAGAGGACAGACGGTTAGCAGACGGACACAGTGGCCTAGCTGATGATGATGCACCCAATGTGTTTGGTGCGCTGCTGCTGTATGTTCACGTGGAGATGTCTGTCTGTCTGTCTGTCTGTTCTGTTGAGAATAGAGCTAGGGGACAGATGTTGATGATGATGACAGATGTTGGGTGTACATTTGCTGGTAGACAGCGCCACCGTGTGCATGTCCATTATGGTGGCAAACTTGCAAGATTATGTTATAATACTGTTATTGCATCAAATGGTTGTTTTATTTAACAGAATAGAGTATTCAAAACGATTGTGTGTGTGTTCTACTGAGGATGGGCCTCTGGGAGATAACACTGACAGGAGATGTATGATGTATTTTGGGTGATAAAATCTAAAGAGCATTCCAGAGCATGAGTTAATGTTTCTGCTCTATACCGTACCAGGGAGAGATGGTTCCAGTTTGGAGTCGGAGGGCCAGACACTGGTCTCTACACAATGAAAACTGTTGACACAGCAGATACTGTCTGCTATGTATTATAGGTATCTTTCATGCAAATCTTAACCTTGTGACCCATTCTATATATCTGTTGATCGTCATGTAGGTTGAAAGGGGTGTATCTTGGCTATAAAAGACCTTTGTACTTTTGTCTCGCCACTCTCAACGGATCATCAGAAACGGTGATTCGTCGACCAGCCATTACTACTGCAAAGCTCTCACTATTAATGATTTAGTTTAAGTATAACTCTGACTTGTGTGATAAGTTTGTCTCTCCTCATTTGATAGTAAAGAAATGCACCACCAACTGGAAATGGATCAGGGGAACGAGAGAATATCTCAATTCTATTGGTTCAGTCAGACGATTAGGACTACCTAAATGTCTGTTATGATGTTTTATAAAAATGTGCTACTATGTTAATTCAGTAGAGCATATTGCCATTGACAGCTCTACTATAGCATTGGTTATCCAAGACCTGCAATAACCAAATCTATATTACAATACGCTAAGCAATCTAAGCTGCGGAGGATCTCGGTTTTCTTCATTTTAGGCTCAAAAGACCCCAGGAAGAGTAGCGGCTACCTTCGCAACATCTAATGGGGATCCTAATAAAATACTGAAATACTAAAAGAAGCGCGTCGTCCACTGGTCAATAACCTTTTTAAAAATATATATATTTACCATTTTAATTGAACTCAGGCAATTAATTGTTACCCAGAAATGATTTGATATTGAGATATAAAAAAACAGCTTCATTGGACATTTAAAGCTTCAGTATCTAACTTTTTGGCATTGAAAACAAGTCAAAGAAGCGGTAGATCTGTTCTATGTGTGTTATTTCTATGCTTCCTGTTCTTAAGTTTTGGTTTAAAAACTGAAATAATGCAAACTATTCGAATTTTAGAAAGCAGGAAATGACAGAGAAATTTCAGAATATTACAGCTTTAAACAAGCACCATTTGCCCAAAGATTGTCTATTATATTGATAAGATAGTCAAGTGTCCGCTCTAACAATGGAAATACGTGTGGTCAACGATGGCAGGCAGGCAGGCAGGCAGGTGGAGGCGAGATCAGGTGGGACCATTCTAGCCAATGAGGGGCAGATACAGATACGAAAAGGCCATAGAGGACTCATCTTCGTATCTGTGCCATCATATGCCATTATAGTGTCTACATTTTAAAGTAGTCCATTTTCTCCCAAATCATAGGTATCCCCACCCAGTTGAATATTTATGTTCCAGATCAGTAGATCTACTACGGTTATCAGTCAATTATAAAGTCATCTATATAAGTATTGCATGTACATTCAGAAGTATTCAGACCCTTTGATTTTTTCCACATTTTGTTACGTTACACCCTTATTCTAAAATGGAATAAATAGTTGTTTCCCCCTTATTCAATCGACACGCAAAAATGGGATGATAGATTATTTTGCAAAATAATAAATAAATTAAATGCAACAATTACATAAATATTCAGACCCTTTCATCAGTACTTTGTTGGAGCACCTTTGGCAGCGATGACATATTTGAGTCTTCTTGGATATGAAGCTACAAGCTTGGCACACCTGTAATTGAGGAGGTTCTCTTATTCTTCTCTGCAGATCATTTCAAGCTCTGTCAGATTGTGTGGGGAGCGTCGTTGCAAAGCTATTTTCAGGTCACTCCAGAGATGTTTGATCGGGTTCAAGTCTGGGCTCTGGCTGGGCCACTCAAGGACATTCAGAGACTTGTCCCAAAGCCACTCCTGCGTTGTCTTGGCTGTGTGCTTAGGGTTGTTGTCCTGTTGGAAGGTAAAACTTTTGCCCCAGTCCGAGGTCCTGAGCGCTCTGGAGCAGGTTTTCATCAAGGATCTCTCTGTACTTTGCTCCGTTAACCTTTCTCTGGATCCTGACTTGTCTCCCAATCCTTGACGCTGAAAAACATCCCCACAGCATGATGCTGCCACCACCATGCTTCACCGTTGGGATGGTGCCAGGTTTCCTCCAGACGTGACACTTGGCATTCAGGCCAAAGAGTTCAATCTTGGTTTCATCAGACCAGATCATTTTGTTTCTCATGGTGTGAGTCCTTTAGGTTCCTTTTGGCAAACTCCAACTGGCCTGTCATGTGCCTTTTACTGAGGAGTGGCTTCCGTCTGGCCACTCTACCATAAAGGCCTGATTAGTAGAGTGCTGCAGAGATGGTTGTCCTTCGGGAAGGTTCTCCCATTTCCAGAGGAACTCCGGAGCTCTGTCAGAGTGACAATGGGGTTCTTGGTCACCTCCCTGACCAATGCCCTTCTCCCCCGATTGCTCAGTTTGTCCAGGCGGCCAGCTCTAGGAAGTGTCTTGGTGGTTCCAAACTTCTTCCATTTAAGAATCCTGCTCTCACAACAATCCTACTCAACTGTGGGACCTTATGTACACAGGCGTGTGCCTTTCCAAATCATGTGCAATCAATTGAATATACCACAGGTGGACTCCAATCAAGTTGGAGAAACATCTTAAGGATGATCAATGGAAACAGGGGGGTCTGAATACTTATGCAAATAAGGCATTTCCATCTTTTTATTTAAAAAAAAATGTCTTTGCTTTGTCATTATGGGGTATTGGGTGTAGATTGATGAGGAAATGTTTTTATTTAATGCATTTTAGAATAAGGCTTTCACGTAACAAAATGTGGAAAAAGGGGAAGGGGTCTGAATACTTTCCAAATGCATTGTACATAGGTATTATATGTACATAGGCAGGGAGCTCCTGTACATTTTGTAAATATTTGTATAGTTAATACATTTTTATGGCATTTTTGTTTTTAGGATGAACAGTTAATGTCATCAGAATCCAGCATGGAGTTTAAAGACTAAATCTGGCAAGTAATTTGTTAGTTTGGCTCGCTGTCTAATGTCAGCTGGCTAGCTGGCAATTGTTTTGATTCAAATGCCAGTCATGTGTCCAGAGGTTGAGGATGGAGAGAAGCCCAAAATAAATATGGCTGAGGTGTGCAGTGATGAGGATTGTAAGGAGGACTGAGTTACAAGGCTACTCTTGAATTATTATTGAAATGTGGTGTTCTTTCTGGTGCCACGTGACTGCTGTAGCTTCATCCAAGTCGGTGCTTCATTTTGGTAGTAGTGAAGGACTAGCTAGGTTTACCTACTGTGGAGTCCACAAACTGTGGTGCATGAGTTCCAACTTCATCTAAGTCCTACTACAGTATGGAGAAGCCACACAGACAGCGAGCCACCTTGGTCCTTGATGACACCATGCTGCCTGCCTGCCCCGAGACTCCTACTGTGTATGGAGTCAAGCCACACAGACTGAGCGACCAGTATGGAAGCTTGTCACCAAAAGCACTCACAAACTTCTACAGATGACACCATCCTGCACCGCCTGGTACGCCCGTGGCTCTCCAGAGGGTAGTGAGGACTGCACAACGCATCACCGGGGCAAACTACCTGCCCTCCAGGACACCTACACCACCCGTTGACAGGAAGGCCATAAAGATCATCAAGCTGCCTGTTCAGAAGGCGAGGTCAGTACAGGTGCATCAAAGCTGGGACCGAGAGACTGAAAAACAGCTTCTATCTCAAGGCCATCAGACTGTTAAACAGCCACCACTAACATTGAGTGGCTGCTGCCAACACACTGTCATTGACACTGACCCAACTCCAGCCATTTTAATAATGGGAATTGATGGGAAATTATGTAAATATATCACTAGCCACTTTAAACAATGCTACCTTATATAATGTTACTTACCCTACATTATTCATCTCATAATATGATATACTGTACTCTAATCATCGACTGAAAACACAATCACTAGCCACTTTAACTATGCCACTTTGTTTACTTTGTACACACTCATCTCATATGTATATACTGTACTCGATACCATCTACTGTATGCTGCTCTGTACCATCACTCATTCATATATCCTTATGTACATGTTCCTTGTTGGTTATCACTGCATTGTCGGAACTAGAGACAAGCATTTCGTATTTTTTAACATCTGCTAACCATGTGTATGTGACAAATAAAATTTGTTTGATTTGATGATTTGATTTGATTTGACCGTATTTGCTCGCTTTCCCCTTTGACCACCTCACTCAAGCCATGAACATTCCAACCTTCTTATGACCTTCTTATGACCTTCCATCTCATGTTTTTGATTTCTAAAATGCTTGTCTTTTTGTGTTGCTAAAGTGCTTTTAGATTCTTTATGTAATGAATAGCACTATAAAAAGTTGAATAAATGATTATGATTACTTCAATGGCAATGTCCATGCAAAAACAGGATCACTTTGGGTTCACAGAATGTGTAATTTGCCTATTAAACACAAAACGTTGTTCAAATTGAGAATTAGCACCGCTACAGTTCCAGGCAAACATGAAAAAATGTATTAAACTACTGAAAACACAACCAATAATTTATTTCAACTACCACCAAGCTACTGCAAACCGTAGTTTAATTCATGGTTGAACTACATGTAGTTCACACCTACCCAACACAGCTTATTATGTCAATTGTATTTCTATGGTTGAATTTGCATTGAATCAAATTAATCAGAACCAATCATTTGCCGGGTTGCTGCTGATCAGTGATGTAGCATCGCCCTCTAGTGCATGAATCTGGATCTTAAGATATTTTTATTTTATTTATTTATTTAAACTTTATTTAACGAGGCAAGTCAGTTAAGAACAAATTCTTACTTACAATGACGGCCTACCAAAAGACCTCTTGTGGGGACTGGGGCCTGGGATAATTTTTTAAATAAAAAATACTATATAAATATAGGACAAAACACATCACAACAAGAGAGACCTAAGACAACATAGCAAGGCAGCAACAAATGACAACACAGCATGGTAGCAACACAAAACATGGTAGCAGCACAAAACATGGTACAAACATTATTGGGCACAGACAACAGCACAAAGGTCAAGAAGGTAGAGACAACAATACATCACACAAAGCAGCCACAACTGTCAGTAAGAGTGTCCATGATTGAGTCTTTCAATGAAAAGATTGAGATAAAACTGTCCAGTTTGAGTGTTTGTTGCAGCTCGTTCCAGTTGCTAGCTGCAGCGAACCGAAAAGAGGAGCGACCCAGGGATGTGTGTGCTTTGGGGACCTTTAGCAGAATGTGACTGGCAGAACAGGTGTTGTATGTGGAGGATGAGGCTGCAGTAGATATCTCAGATAGGGGGAGTGAGGCCTAAGAGGGTTTTAAAAATAAGCATAAACCAGTGTGTCTTGCGACGGGTATACAGAGACGACCAGGGGCGGCAGGGTAGCCTAGTGGTTAGAGCATTGGACTAGTAACCGAAAGGTTGGAAGTTCAAATCCCCGAGCTGACAAGGTACAAAATCTGTTGTTCCCCTGAACCCACTAGGCCGTCATTGGAAATAAGAATTTGTTCTTAACTTACTTGCCTAGTAAAATAAAAGTTTACAGAGGAGTGCAGCGATGTGTCCTATAAGGAGCATTGGTGGCAAACCTGAAGGCCCCCTAAAGAACATCTAGCCGCTCGAGAGCACCCTTACATGCCAATCTATAAATTATGTCTTTGTAATCTAGTATGGGTAGGACAGTCATCTGAATCAGGGTTAGTTTGGCAGCTGGTGTGAAAGAGGGATTACGATAGAGGAAACCAAATCTAGATTTAACTTTAGCCTGCAGCTTTGGTATGTGCTGAGAGAAGGACAGTGCACCATCTAGACATACTCCCAAGTACTTGTATAAGATATGGCAAGGAATAAATATTTTTTCCACTTTTATTGAAGGGGTTTATTCTCTTCCAATCCTAAACAAAACCATTGCAGTTAAACACTTTAGGTAAAATATTTACATATGAACAAGTGTCTGTGCAAAATGTACTCAAAATAAGGGAGACATGCTATGCTTCCAATCCCCCTCTTACTTTTATTTCTTCGTAAGAGACAAATATGAAAAAGTATTGAACAATCTGCATCTAAAATCAAAGTGATCTGGAAAAGTAATACTGAGCTCTAGCTAGGGCCTCACTTGACCCATGTCATGAGGATACCTGGACCACCTATTGAGATGTGCCTTTTGTTAAGTAAATCAGGTGTTAAATCAATTCAAGATAAGCTCAAACATAAAACTGAAGAGAAAAAAATCTACTGCGTCAGATTTCAGCAGGAGTCACTAGAGTCACTGCGGTGCTGTTTAAGATCAGATACAAATATATGGCTTATTTTGTCAGGAAGAAAACTCAGTAGACAAGTGGTTACGAACCTTTTTTGGTTACTGAACCACCAACTGAATTTTGCTCTGCCTTAAGTACCCCTGAAGTACCCCTCATGTGCATTTGACCAGTAGGCCTATGGTCTCATGAGTCGTCTCAAGTACCCCCTGTAGATAGACCAAGTACCCCCAGGGGTCTCGTACCTCTGATTGGGAACCACTGCAGTAGACAAGCAGAAAGAGGTCAATAGACTAACTATCACAAAACAAAGAGATTGTTCTTAACAACCATTAGAAACACAGCTGATTCATTCTTTAAAACATGGTTTCATATAAACAGACTTGTAAAATCACTTGGAATGTGTACAACTGTCATTTGCAACTACAAAATGGCCTTCCAAGTCAAATGTATATTAATATAATGCAAATATTTACACTTTAATTACTTTTAGAATTCCATTGTAAGTAAAACATTTATAAAAATCTAGAACATGTGAGAGTCCCAGGAATGCTCTGGGGGAAGGTGGAGTGTAGAGGGAGCAGTCAGGCGTAGAACTAGATGGAGAACAAAAGGAGAACCAGAGTATACAGTGGAGACAAACGTTCCATTCACTTTGGTCAGATCCATTCACTGTGACCTGGAGAAGCATGATATCCATATATCACTGTCCCATCCCTCTTATCCAATTCTAGGGTAGATACCTTTTTGTCTGGGCTCTCTATTTGAGGGAGTTGCTATAGTGGATGCGAGAATGACAGCTCTCCGGTCTGTCTCTATGGGGTGTCTTTTTAAGGAAGCTTCTGTCGATGAAGTGGGAGTGACTGGTCTCTCTCTCATTCTCCAGACAGAAGAGCATGTCCCTGGGGTCGACACGAGTGATGCTCTGGCGGGTAAATTGTCTGGACGCTCCAGAACTAGCACTACCAGACGCAGAGGGATATGACCCAGAGCCCTGAGAGAGGGCGACAGTCAGAACAATAAAGGTAGTTTGAGGGGGGAAAGAGACAAAGGGGCAGAGAGGTGAGAGGGAGTTTGAGGGCAAAATTGAAATAAAAACAAAGCAAGACAAAGAAGAGATTGTGTAAGGCAGCAAGTAAGTGAGCGAGCGAGAATGAAAGACAGCTAATAATGTGAATTAAATACAGAAAGAAACATCACACTGTGAGAGGAGGAGGATACCATGTTCTCCGCTCCAGCGGCTGCAGCCTCCATTTTCCTCATCTTCCTGGGGCCGACAATTGCCAGTGCCATCAGGTTAGCTTCCTTCGATCTCAACTGAAACAGCTCCTGGAGAAACACGTGTGTGAGATACACACACCTACTATGGACACTCCAGAGACACACAGTATTTTGTTATGACAAATTCTCTTATCTTTAACCTCTTTGGCTTTCGGTTTCAACCGCAGCTGCTCAGAGTCTTCCTGACGAGATCGAGACTGAAAGGACACCCAACAGAAAAGAGATCAGAGTGGATCAAGTGGGTCTCCAGAATAAAGTCATTCATTTTCACTTCTCCCCACTAGTGGCCCTGAAAGTCAAATGTAAAAATGGAGCGATAGTGGAATTGGTCTGTGCTTCTGATATAATTCCAGTACCTTTGCTGCCTTTCATCAGAATCGCACTCTCCGGACAATGCCTTCTACCTCATAACTTGGTTTTTTGCTCTGACATTCATTGTCAACTGTGGGAACGTATATATAGACAGGTGTTTGCCTTTCATGCCCAATCAATTGAATTTACCACAGGTGGACTCCAATCAAATTGTAGAAACATCAAGGATGATCAATGGAAACAGGATGCACCTGAGCTCAATTTCGAGTCACATAGTAAAGGGTCTGAATACTTATGGAAATAAGGTATCTGTTTATTTTTTATTTTTAAAAAAAGCTGTTTTAGCTTTGTCATTATTGTGTGTAGGGCCGTGTGAGTATATATAGAGACAGTGCAAAAATACAAATAAAATAAAAGGGTCAAGTAAGATATTCCATGCAGCCATTTTGTTAACTATTTAGTAGTCTTGTGGCTGGAGTCTTTCATTATTTTCTGGGCCTTCCTTTCACACCGCCTGTTGTAGAGATCCTGGATGGCAGGGAACTCGGCCCCAGTGATGTACTGAGCTGTCAGCAGTACCCCTCTGTAGTAGCATGCGATCGAGGGCGGTGCTATTGTCATACCAAGCAAGGATGCAGCCAGTCAAGATGCTCTCAATAGAACAGCTGTAGAACTTAGAGGATTTGATTAGGGCAGGTTCCCCAACTGGCGGCCCATGGGCCAAAGGTGATTTGATTTATTTTGTGTGTGTGTTTGAGGGACTGTAAAAACACCAGCAAATCAGTTCCAAGTGATTTTAATTTTTGTAATCTGTTCCAAAGTATTCCCACACATAACAGAGATACATGTGATCGTATACAAAATGTAAAGTTTTACATTTTTGTTTTAGTCAAATATTACATATGTTTGGGCTTCTTGCTGTCATTTTGCAGTCAACAAATGATTTGTTATGTTCCGGCCCCCTGACCAACCACTCAATGGATTTTAAAAAAATGATTGATGATGCAAACTAGCCACTTTAGAAATTCATCTATGAAAAAGAAACTCCATGATCGCCATCTTGCAAGCTGCTATTATGTTTCAAGAGGATGTGTGCAAGATGTGAATACAGCAGGGACGAGGCAGTGATGAGCCAATGCTCCGTGAGAAAAAGTGTTCTGATTGTATAACATTTTAAAATCCAATTGCAGGGATAACACTGCTATTCCATCGTCACAGTTGGAGAGAGGAGATTATCAGCATTCTGTAGATATACTTTTTATTTCTCAGCTCTCAATTTTGAGCTCAACAGAAACTATTTTACAAACTAGATATTTTATATGGCTATGATCCTTTATTTATGTCACTTGTTAAATCCACTTCAAATAAGTGGATAAGAACTTCAATCAGCATAGATGAAGGGGAGTAGACAGGTTAAAGAAGGATTTTTAAGCCTTGGGACAACTGAGACATGGATTGTGTATGTGTGCCATTCAGAGATTTAAGTGCCTTTAAACGGGGTATGGCGGTAGGTGCCATACCCTCCATCAACTGCTGTTTTCAGCTCTAGCCATAAGTTATGGATGTGATTGAGATCTGGACTCATTGCTGGCGTTTCTTCTTAAACCATTCCAGGTTGCTTTTGATGTATGTTTGGGGTTGTCCTGCTGGAAGATCCATAACCTTCAACAGAGACACCATTTTTGAACACTGAGATGAACATTGCATTCCAAAATAACTTGATAATCTGCTGATTGCATGATGTCTGGCACACATTTAAGGCCCCCCAGTACCAGAGGCAGCAAAGCAACCCCACAACATTATCAAACCTCTCCCATATTTGACTGTAGGGAGGGTGTTATTTTCTTTTAATAATTCATTTGGTCATTGGCAAACATAGGAAGACCCCACTGCTGAAGGAAACACAAGAGACTGATTTAACTTAAACAAGCCTAAATCATAGGGGAAATGTTCTGTGGACCAATGAAACAAAATGCCTATCTTTGGCAATACAGATCAGTGCTGCATTTACTTTCAACCAAATGAATAATTCATTGAAAATAACACCCTCCCTACAATCAAAGATGCAGAGGTTTGATAATGCTGCAGGGTTACTTTGATGCCTCTGGTACTTGAAAGCGCACAAGACATGAAATCAGCAGATTATCTGGTGTTTTGCAGTCCAATGTTCAACTCAGTATCCACAAACTGAGTCTCCATTGAAGGTTGTGGGTCTTACAGAAGGACAACTCCGAACACACATCAAAAAGCACCCATAAATAGTTCAAGAAGAGATGCTGGACTGTTCTGGTGTGACCAGCGAAGAGTCCAGACCTGAATCCCATTCAAAACCTATGGCAAGAGCTGACAACAGCAGTTAATAGGAGCAGTTTTCTGCTGAAAATTGGGTAAAACCTCAAGTAGAAAGGTGCAGCAAGCTCATTGATGGCTACAAGAAGGTTAAGTCTGCAGTCATCTTGGCCAAAGCCTGTGCAACCAAGTACTAGCTCCAGGGTGCCAATCATTTTGTCCATGCCATGTCATTTTCTAAATAAAAATTGTCAACTTAATTTTACAAAAACAAAATTGGTTCTGCAATGTTGAATATTCAATAAGGTGTGATGACGTTTTTTTGAAATGCAAATTTATTTTAGAAGAAATGTATGGAATTATTTAAGAAAAGTGACAGGGTGTTCATATATTTGTCCAGCACTGTATGGAAAGCAGGGAGGGTCCTCTGGAGTGCAGAAAGACACAGACAGAAAGGCAGACATTAGAAACAGTGCAGTAATATGGTAATTGGTTAGAATGGTTGGAGAGTTTGGTGAGAGCAAACTGGTGGTGGTGCTGAAGACTGGGTCATGACTTGGTTTTGTTTATTTATTGGTGCGCAGAAGGATTCCTAACCTTGAGGAAAGACACAAGGTAAGGCTGAGGTGAGAAGTTCAGCTCTCTGCATAACCTGCTGGTGAAGTCCTCGGCTTCAATTTTCCCCTCCTGTTGGAAAAAGATAAACACCATTAGAGTTCCTAAGAAATAGCCAAAAATACAGTATCAATCAAAAGTTTGGACACACCTACTCATTCAAGGGTTTTTCTTTATTTGTACTATTTTCTACATTGTAGAATAATAAAGAAGACATAAAAACTATGAAATAAGACATATGGAATCATGTAGTAACTATAGACTATTTAGACATTTTTAGAAAAATGAACACAAAATAAATGTAACAGATTGGGTTGGTTTTTGCATGAACGACTGAAAAAAATCTGACATTACATAGTGCATCGGACACTTGACGCATGATGCCCCTTCAATGATAGGCCTATGCAATATGGGTAGCCTACATGTGTAGGTCAATCGAGAAATCAGTTTCGAGTTGTCAGAAAACGTTTCGGCTATTCCCTAAACCCAACTAAAACATTGCTCTATTAAAAGGGACATGTTGCAGTGATACGATACTCATTTCATTTCACTCAAACAGCAGGCGTGGCTAATGGAGGCTTGTCGCCAATTGGCTTTGTAATATAACGCACCTGTTTTCACAGATTGTGCACCTGCAGATACATTATAAATTCGAGTTTGGTGTCAGCCTTAGGGGAATGCGGAAACAACGATGACTTGTTTTGAGAATTCGAAATAAGATATTACTGTAACAGCAACAATGAGCACCGGAACACCTTATATTGGAAGTAAAATAAGTCTAATCTCCAAGGCCGGGATTCGTTATGAGGGCGTTTTGTATACAATCGACACGGATAACGCAACGGTGGCTTTGGCAAAGGGTGAGCTTTCCCTCAATTGAGGAGTTTCAGCATTAGGTTTCGCCCCGAAATTTTATGCTCCACGTTTGGAATGAACTACTCTGGCACGCTGCGTTTGGACCTACAGGTCCTACATGCCTTGGGTAACAATCCTGCTTCCAAAGGTACATTGTCTTTTTTTCCCCCCACACAGTTAAATCATTCGGGACAGAACGACGGCCTACAGACAGACCAGTGCCACCCAAAGATGACATTTATGAATACATAATTTTCAGAGGGAGTGACATCAAGGACATAACGGTCTGTGAGCCGCTTAAACCACACCATGGTTTACCTCAGGACCCTGCAATTGTACAGGTAGGAGAAGAGGGCTAGTACATTAACTCAAAGAAAAAACACTTCACAGAATTGGCCTCCATGTATTTGATGAAGCGCACAGCCATCATAAGACTTAAGCATTTTTTTTTTTTTTTCCTTTTTGTAGTCATCCATTGGGAGCTCCCTGTCCACATACCCATCCCAGGCCCCATACAGTCCCTACCGTAGTATGGTGCCTTCCTACAACCAACTGGCTGCTAGCTCTCTACTCAACCAGCAGTATGCTGCTTCCCTGGGTCTAGGTGAGTGAAACTGTCTTGGAGACCCTTGTAAACACACAGCCACCTTCATGATGTACTGTATTTCAAGATTGTCTTAATAGCCCCTAAACTGCTGAGGCCCTTATGATTAACTGTTACATAGCACATTTTTCTTTAACTTTGTCTCCATGTAGTGTCTTATCTCAAGAATTCTGGGAAATATCCATGTCTCAACCTCTTTCTCCATGTATTCCGTGGCCTTCCTTAGGAGCGGGACTTCACAGCCTTCCAGCAAGACGAGGCCCGATGGTAGAGCAGGCTGTCCAGACTGTACCAGCTGAGAATGCTGCCGAAAAAAGGGTCCAGTCAGCCCCCCAGCAGCAAGGCAGAGAGTCTGGTTGGCCTTCCCAGCACTCTGGCAGAGATGGCCCTCTGTCTCAGAGTGCTGCTTCCAGTGGTAAGCTCAGACAACTGGCATCAGGGCTTCTTGTACAGCGTGGGACATAGTTGGAATACTCACCAGGAACACCTTTGTAGTCATTAGTTGGCTTCCGTTGCGAAACATTTAATCTCTTGCAAAACGTAATGAAACTAACTTTACTATATGAACCAAATGGCAGGAAACAGAAAATGACCAGTGGGACCTGAATTTGTTATAGAAACAGGTTTCATTGCAAAATATTTTGATTAAAAGGTTTTCCGTTGCTAATTGATTTGCGATGGTATTGAACTAATGCATGAAGTGTTTTTACTCCTGCTTTATGCATTCTCATCAATTGAGGGAAATGAAACTTGCACTTGTCCTATGAGTAATGTGACGGCATGGCACTTATTGGAATTGCTGTCATGACCTTAAACTAGACGTTGTGGTACCCCCCCTCATCCCTTGTCCATTTTTAGGTCAAGCACTGCGTGGCACAGCCCAGGAACAAAGGCAAGGCAATGATGAGAACTGCAGACCACAGAGACGAAGACAAGGTAATTAGCAATGTCATTGTCTATTGTAGCGATTTTCTTTTATATTTTAATGTCTTAATGTCTAAATGTATCGACATGTTCACAGGCAATCGTAGGGCAAGGAACCGTGGGAGAGGTCAGCTTCTTGTAGGAAACTCAAAAGCTAGTACCTTACAATTTGAGTCTGACTTTGATTTTGAAACTGCCAATGCTCAGTTCCACAAAGATGAACTCGAGAAGGAGCTTCAGGAAAAGTTGACCATTAAAGGTACCTGCATACAAAGTGAATTCTCAAGATTCCAAATTTGAAACCCAACTGATGCTCAGTGAAATACTGCATGTATAACATTGGTTGTCAATCTAAACACTAAGTTGCTTAACTGTAGAGAAATATAATGCCAATTTAACCACACCTAAAATTATTATAGGAGTTGGTAGCCTTTCTCTTTTAATTCCTGTTCTCATTCAGACCCAGAGGAGGAGTCTGGGGTTAGTGAGGGCCAGAATACTGAGGGCACAGTGGAGGATCCTCCTGGGGAGAAGTTCTACTATGACAAAACAAAGTGCTTCTTTGACAATGTCTCCTCTGAGATGAAGTCTAGGTAAAAAAAAAAACATATATGTACCTTATTAAAATGTTAAATAGTAGTGAATTAACAGGCGGTCTGATTCTGTCCCGCCCTGTCATTCAGTAGGACCACCTGGGCAGAGGAGAGGAAGCTGAATGTGGAGACGTTTGGCGTTCCGGGCCGATTCCTGAGGGGCAGAGGATTCCGAGGGGACAATCGTGGGAGAGGAGCTGGGAGGGCCAACCAGCGCCCTATGCCCAAAGTAGACAGTGCAAGGGTGTGAACAGGTGTGCAGTTACCTACCGCTTACTTACTGTAATAATGTTAGCTTTTATTTGCGTTTTAGTTTCCTAGGTGCTTTCCTACTACCATCACTTGGCATCAGTATTTTTGTTTTATATTTGACTGGTATTTATGTAAGAGTTGATACTGAAGTGTCCTGTGATTCCTTCCCTTCCTCTTGAAAGACTTGTTCTTGGCCCTGGAGCCCTTCAATCCAAATGACGGTTAAGATTTTTAAGTTGCCATTTCTTTTCATTTCTCATTTGTGCCTTGTCAAAGTTGTGTACGGAACTTCACTATTTGAGCAGGAATTCCAATTGTGTACATGTTTGTGTTCAGAATCCATTTTCATTCATGGTAGTGCAATTTCTGTACATATTGGAACATGATTTTGCCTTGTTAAAAAAAACTGCAGGCATAATTCTTCAGGAAATGTTTACTTGGATTGGACCAAAGCGATGTACCTTAATTATTTATTTTCTATGTTTTCTTGTAAATAAAATAAGTTGGCATGTCTATGGACGTGCCAAGTATGTACACATGGCCCTTAAAGGGAGTTTTTTCCCCCACATGGTAAAATTATGGAAATTAGTTATAGTTGTACAAAAGCAAAACTTTTTTTTCTCTGTACTGAATGTAATTGCAAATGTGGGACACCTGTATAGTTACTAAACCAGTAATAAACTACATGATAAATTGCTTGTGGCCTGATTAATAAACTTGGTGAACTCAACATTGAAATCTCAAATTTACATATTTTGATATGGTTTTCCAACTGCTGTTGTAGAATTAACCCTTAGTGTAGGTGTGTGCAGATAACCCAGTTTGTCACTCGCTCAGGTCAAGGGTCTTGTACCTGGTGATGGCAGCCACGTTTTGTAATTGTGCACTTGTTCTAAAGGTTCATAGTGGAAAACACAGCATATGGGTATGAAATCAAGACCAAGCTAAAATGAGGCCTGCGTACTCTGTATAATTGAAGTGGATCATTTTAAGTGACCAGAGATTAATGCATACGGTATATATTGAGCTGCCATTGAAGAGATGGCAAATACTGTTCACCTTGATCTTAGGTCTTACAAAGCACTGGCCTAAAACCTGTACAATTGGTGAGGGATAGTGATTCATCCCCAAAAGTTTGTTTATTGCCCCAATAACTGTAGCTCCATTCGACTTGTTGCATTCCTCCAATGTGATCCCAACTAATTTGTTTGCTCATTTACTTTAGGCAGCATATTGTGTACCTTGGCATTAAATTCCCTTGTCAACAGTTAACTAAAGTTGCACCTTACTATATTGTCAAGCCATACAAAACAATGCTTGTACATAGGTTGAGTATTACCTCAGTTCCTGTTTCCTCAATGATTGAGTGAAGCAGGACAGCTCCAGAGATGGAGATGTTGACATCTACATCTCCACGAGACAATCTCCAGCAGCAGGAAGAGTCTGATATAAAAGTTCATCGAAGTCTTTTCCAATAAATTAAAAGCAGTACCACACATGGAGGTGACTGACTCATGGTCCCATCGGGTGACAGTTGCTTGTCCCTTCTCTGGTGGCAGTTGGGCGGGAAAGAACCGTGAGGGGTTGTACAAGGAGAACGCATTGGCTTGCATACACAGCAGGCTCCACCAGGTTCCCAGTGAAACCTTATGTAAGAACTGTTGCTCAACACATTGAGGGACATTTCACAGATGACATTGAGTTGAACTTTTGTCAGATTTGTTTTTTTGTCTGTTCTCAAGGATTTAGTTGTCACGAACTTAAGGTGTGTTTTTAAATGGCATATTAAGGGTCCATTACCCATTTTCCAAGCAGCTCAAATTGGAAGGGTCCTCTATAGGGCTCTTGGTCCAGGTCAGAGGCTGCAATGTTGGCCCAACAGACACACGTCCAGTCCTCTCTCAGATATGTGACGTTATCATTCTGGTCCTTCACGTGGATCCTCAGGTTCCCGTAGCCTGTCATCGGTGGTTCACCTGTCCATTACGAAGTGAAGTTAATGTACAAATACCATAGTGGGTGAAATGATATATCTTGCATTTTGGCACAGAATAAAACTCATTAAACAACTCTGATCACCTGCATTGATTGTATTCATGTTTTTACCATTGTCAACTGCATAGAGTATGACTGTGTATACATAGTTGATCATGAAAGGTGACTCCAGTCTCTTCGCTGAAGTGACATTACATTACATTACATTTAAGTCATTTAGCAGACGCTCTTATCCAGAGCGACTTACAAATTAGTGACGAGACCTGTATGAGGTTCCACTGTCATCCAGTCATCCGATCACCACCCTTCACATACCTGAAGGCAGAAGTGTGGAAGCATAGGTCAAGAAAAATCAGTGACTGATTCATGACTGATAGTTGTCAGCACCATAAAAGTATAACAAATGTCAATGGATAGGTCAAACTACTCTTACAAAAAAAAGATGGAAATGACTTATGCCTAGCATCATGGTCAATGGCAGTAAGCATCTCTACAGGGTGTCCAATCTCTGTTTTCTCTTCCACCATGACATCTTGGACAGAGTCCAGAAACACTGGTGAGTTGTTGGTATCCTCTACTTCAATGCATTTCTTAGAAGTGGGCTTTGGTCCGTCTCCTGACTCAGCATCGCTTGACACTACCATGCTGTGTGTAACTCACCTCCGGTGGTGTCAACAATCCAAAGCCCTGAGGCTGTTCTCTCCTTTACTATAATGAACAAAAATATAAACACAACATGCAACATTTCAAAGACTTTGCTGAGAGTTCATATAAGGATCTATGGATTTCACATGACTGGGAATGCAGATATGCATCTGTTGGTCACGGATAATCTTTAAAAAAAGGTAGGGGCGTGGATCAGAAAACCAGTCAGTATCTGGTGTGACAACCATTTGCCTGGTGCAGTGTGACACGTCCTTCACATAGAGTTGATCAGGATGTTGATTGTGTCCTGTGGAATGTTGTCCCACTCCTCTTCAATGGCTGTGCGAAGTTGCTGGATATTGGCTGGACTCACTGTCATACATGTCAATCCAGAGTATCCCAGTATCCCAGTATCCCATGTTCAATCGGTGACATGTCTGGTGAGTATGCAGGTTATGGAAGAACTGGGACATTTTCAGCTTTCAGGAATTGTGTACAGATCCTTGCGACATGGGGACGTGCATTATCATGCTGAAACATGAAGTGATGGTGGCGGATGATAGCATGACAATGGGCCTCAGGATCTCGTCAAGGTATCTCTGTGCATTCAAATTGCCATCGATAAAATGCAATGATGTTTCTTGCCCGTAGCTCTGTTCAAAACGTTGACATCAGCAAACCGTATAGCCACACAACACCACACATGTGGTCTGCGGTTGTGAGGCCGGATGGACGTACTGCAAAATTCTCCAAAATGACGTTGGAGGCAGCTTATGGTAAAGAACTAAACTTTCAATTCTCTGGTGGACATTCCTGCAATCAGCATGCCATTCACTGTATCACAATTCCAGTGTGTTAGAAGTTTACATACACTAAGTTGACTGTGCCTTTAAACAGCTTGGAAAAGTCCAGAAAATTATGTCACGGCTTTAGAAGCTTCTGATGCTGAGGCTAAGATTCTGAGGCTAATTGACATCATTTGAGTCAATTGGAGGTGTACCTGCAGATGTATTTCAAGGCCTACCTTCAAACCCAGTGCCTCTTTGCTTGACATCATGGGAAAATCAAAAGAAATCAGCCAAGACCTCAGAAGAACAATTGTAGACCTCCACAAGTCTGGTTCATCCTTGGGAGCAATTTCCAAACGCCTGAGGGTACCACGTTCATCTGTACAAAAAATAGTACGCAAGTATAAACACCATGGGACCACGCAGCCATCATAACGCTCATGAAGGAAAAGTGTTCTGTCTCATAGAGATGAACGTACTTTGGTGCGAAAAGTGCAAATCAATCCTAGAACAACAGCAAAGGACCTTGTGAAAATGCTGGAGGGAACAGGTACAAATTATCTATATCCACAGTAAAACAAGTCCTGTATCGACGTAACCTGAAAGGCCGCTCAGCAAGGAAAAAGCCACTGCTCCAAAACCGCCATAAAAAAACAGACTGACATCAGTCAGGAAGTTAAAGCTTGGTTGCAAATGGATCTTCCAAATGGACAATGACCCCAAGCATACTTCCAAAGTTGTGGCAAAATGGCTTAAGGATAACAAAGTCAAGGTATTAATGTGGCCATCACAAAGCCCTGACCTCAGTCCTAAAGAAAATGTGTGGGCAGATCTGAAAAAGCATGTGTGAGCAAGGAGCCCTACAAACCTGACTCAGTTACACCAGCTCTGTAAGGAGGAATGGGCAAAAATTCACCCAACTTATTGTGGGAAGCGTGTGGAAGGCTACCCAAAATGTTTCACCCAAGTTAAACAATCTAAAGGCAGTGCTACCAAATACTGATTAAGTGTATGTAAACTTCTGACCCACTGAGAATGTGATGACAGAAATAAAAGCTGAAATAAATCATTCTCTCTACTATTATTCTGATATTTCATATTCTTAAAGTAAAGTTGTGATCCTAACTGACCTAAAACAGGGAATTTTTACTCTGATTAAATGTCAGGAATTGTGAAAAACTGAGTTTAAATATATTTGGCTAAGGTGTATGTAAACTTCCGACTTCAACTGTATATATATATATATATATATATACATATATACATATAAACACAGTGCATTCGGAAAGTATTCAGACCCCTTGACTTTTTCCACATGTTGTTACGTTACAGCCTTATTCTAAAACTGATTTTTTTTTCAATTCCCCTCATCAATCTACACACAATACACCACAATGGCAAAGCAAAACATATTTAAATATATTTTTGCAAAAACAAAACAATATCTGAAATATCACATTTACATAAGTATTCAGATCCTCTCCTCAGTACCTTGTTGAAGCACCTTTTGCAGCAAATACATCCTCGATTCTTCTTGGCAGTGGTGGAAAAAGTACTCATTTGTCATATTTGAGTAAAAGTAACGATACCTTAATAGAAAATGACTCAAGTAAAAGTGAAAGTCACCCAGTAAAATAATAAAGTAATCCAGTAAAATACTACTTGAGTAAAAGTCTAAAAGTATTTGGTTTGAAATATACTTAACTGTCAAAAGTCAAAGTAAAAGTAATAACCATTTCAAATTCCTTATTTTAAGCAAACCAGACAGGACAATGTTCTTTTCTTTTTTAAATGACAGATCGCCAGGGGCACACTCAGACATAATTTACAAACAAAGCATTTGTATTTAGTGAGTCCACCAGATCGGAGGCAGTAGGGATGGCCAGGGATGTTGTCAGCGCAAACTGGCCCTAACCAGAATAGAAAGAGGAGTGGGAGGCCCCGGTGCACAACTGAGCAAGAGGACAAGTACATTAGAGTGTCTAATTTGAGAAACAGACTGTATATATATATATATATATATATATATATATATATACATATACATGTTCTCAACTGGCAGATTCATTAAATAGTACCCGCAAAACACCATTCTCAACGTCATCCCAGAGTCGCCTCTTCACTGTTGACGTTGAGACTGGTGTTTCCAGCTACAATAGTCATTTACAACATTAACAATGTCTACACTGTATTTCTGATCAGTTTGATGTTATTTTAATAGACAAAAAAAATAGCTTTTCTTTCAAAAACAAGGACATTTCTGAGTGACCCCAAGTGACCCCAAACGGCAGGGTATATTTTTGCATTCATTGAAAGCATTAATTGAACTCCACTCAATATACTCTGAACATTTCATGACTCATGGACCAAGAATATTGTCTGAAGTTTCATAATTATATTTGTTTGTTAAAATGGGAAAATATGGGATTTTTTTTATTTCTTGAAAAGTTTATGTTTTGGAGATAATAGGTTTTCATCCAGGATGAATGTGTTTGGGGATGGATGTGTGCTCATGTCAGTTCAATAGAGTGGTGAAAAAGTTGAACAGCATTCCTTCCTATGCATATATTTTTCAGATAAAATCTGCCTAAGGTAATGCATGTCAAGCTTTCTCACATTCAATGAGCTTGTTTTGTATATGCACATTTGCATTGATGTTTTGGGTGAAAAAGAATACCTCTTTTTTTAAAGCAGAGGGATTAAGTCTAACAGGTCCTGGTGACCTGTGAACAGTGCACATCTAGCCTACAAGCAAGCTCAGTACCAGGGTTCATAAATGACTTTGCCTCCCAAAATGTCTAGCTTCACAGGGGAGCCACTGGAACAAACACTGGATGTTTGAACATGTTATTAGAAGTCAGGTGATTGGGATCTGGAGAGTGAGCTGCGTTCAGGGGATCTAGGTGTTTGAGAGTGTGAGCTGGAAAGTGGGCTTGAAAGTGAGCTGCATTCAGGGGATCTAGGTGTCTGAGAGTGTGAGCTGGAAAGTGGGCTTGAAAGTGAGCTGCATTCAGGGGATCTAGGTGTTTGAGGGTGTGAGTTGAAAGCAGATGTTACAGTATTGTGTGAAAATGTTATGTGAAAGTATTTTTACTGTATGTCATTATCACACACTATTTAGTTCAGGTCTCTGCACCCCATCACTGTGAGGTATTGTTTGATTTGTGACACACGTCTTTCGGAGCTCTGGGTTTCCTGTGATTTTACGCCTCCCGTGTCTCACAGATGACGCCTTTTGCCTATTCCCTGTCTGTACTTTAGCCTATCAGATTTCCTGTTATCTACCTATTGCCTGATCTCCCAGACGAGCTTTTTCCTTGCCTGTACTGTTTCCTTTTTGGACCCCCTGTGTATGACCTTCTGCCTGCCCCTGGACCCAGCTGCCTGCCTCTGGACCCAGCTGCCTGCCCCTGGACCCAGCTACCTGCCCCTGGACCCAGCTGCCTGCCCCTGGACCCAGCTACCTGCCTCCTCCTGTGTATTGACCTTCTGCCTGCCCCTGGACCCAGCTGCCTGCCCCTGGACCCAGCTACCTGCCCCTGGACCCAGCTGCCTGCCCCTGGACCCAGCTACCTGCCTCCTCCTGTGGTCCTTTGCAATAAACACCTGCAACGCCCTGCGCTTGAAACCAGCTCTCTGTCTCCCCTCCTGTTCATTACAAATACCTCCACACACACACAAAAAAGGAACAAAAATAATTGTTTGCAGGAAACAAATGTTATTTTTTTTTATTCCTATTCATAGTTAAAATAAATAAACCTTAAGTCAGAGAATAAGAGGAGACTAAGTGAAAGAGACAACAAATTAAAGCACCACTAAGCACTATGTACAATATGTCCTTATTTGTGGCAGGTGTTTTGGGTTGGTTGAACATTTTAGGGAATATGGGAACTAAGGGCCATATTTACAAAGCATGGCAAAGTTGTGCAATGTTTCTCTCTAAAGAAGAAAAAGTTCTCACATAAAAAAAATATTAATTCTCTAGATCTTTATTTCATAAATTATTCAACCTTTATTTCAACCTGGTTAATACAGATTATTACTTTTTTACTTCCACTCAGTTGTTCCGATCTGTAGTATAGTAAAGCCTGCTTACACACAAAAATGTCCTTCCCAAAACAGTACCACACATTGCCAGATCTTAATAGGATGCTAAATGAGGAAATAAAAAGGAATGTCTTGTCATCTACATTCCAGAAGTATAAATAGGGACAAGCTTGGAGAAGAGTTGGCTTTATATGTACAGTTCAGGCAAAACAAAATGAACAGTAAAGAAAAGGCTGTGGAAAGTGGCAGTTGTCTTGCCAGTCCATGGAAGTGTGTGTCCAGTTTAAGTGATACTTGTAAGCATCAGTAAGTCCAAAATGTTACTGAATATTGGAAGTGAAGGAAGGCGCCAAGGAAGAGAGGATAGACCGATTCTTCTCCTCATCTTTCCCTGGGGGTGATCCCATCAGCAAGACTGTGTCGACATGCACATCTGCATCATCTGATTGGATGACTTGGGTGTCCCGTCCGTCCTCATTGGTGTTCTGGCTGTTGGTGGAGGAGGTGGAGGCCACGCGGAACTTCCCATCACAACCGTCAGTGTAGTGGAGAGAGCGTCCCTGGTTGATTACCTTATCGTTGTTGTTGTTTCCATGAACTACTGTAGGTAAAATTAAGGGGATATTAGACAAAAGATTCTCAGTGCTACGCTCAATATTGCAGTTAGTGTTGCCAGCTAGTATAGGGGAGGATAAAAGCCTTGACTCTCTGCCAAATACTACACTATCAACATAGGACGGCCTCAGACTGGCGTCTCCCCTCCACTCACCTTTACCTGGCAGAGGGGAGGCCAGCACCCCCTCATCCCCTCCAGAGCAGAGGAAGACATCCAGTGCTTCCTGGTCAGAGATGTCCATGAGGTCCATCTGCTCCAGCATGTCCACATTAACCTCCATGGACGAGACACTGCCAATGGGAGCTAACAACAACCCAAGAGACAACCGTGAGGTTGATTAGAGGCATATAATGTCAGTTTCACTTCTCATAGGAAATGTTTAGCAACATTGAGAAACTTTCACGTGTGTATATTGAACAAAAATATAAATGCAACATGCAGCAATGTCAAAGATTTTACTGAATTACAGTTCATATAATCAGATCAGTCCATTGAAATTGATAAGGCCCCAATCTATGGATTTCACATGGCTGTGCAGGGGTACAGGCCCAGCGAATCAGAATGAGTTTTTCCCCACAAAATGGCTTTATTACAGACAGAAATACCACCCCCTCCCCTCAGACGATCACACAGGTGAAGGAGCCGGATGTGGAGGTCCTGAGCTGGCGTGGTTACATGCGGTTGTGAGGCCGGTTGGACGTACTGCCAAATTCTCTAAAACAACATTGGAGGCGGATTATGGTAGAGAAATAAACATTAAATGATCTTGCATCAGCATGCCAATTGCACACTCCCTCAAAACTTGAGTCATCTGCGGCATTGTGTTGTGTAACAAAGATGCACATTTTAGAGTGACCTTTTATTGTCCCCAGCACAAGGTGCACCTGTATAATTATCATGCCATTTAATCAGCTTTTTTTTAGGCCACACCTGTCAGGTAAGGATGGATTATCTTGGCTAAAGGAGAAATGCTCACTAACAGGGATGTTAACAATTTGTGCACAAAATGTGAGAGAAATAAGCTTTTGTGCATATGGAACATTTCTGGGATACTTATTTATTTTTGTTCAGTGTAATATGGCGAGTGATAGAAAGCGAGTACTTGAATTGTGCGGACTTGGATATAGGGTTATGGATAGGGTTTGGGTTGAGCCATGGTTTGGACATTAATCTAGGGTTATGGATAGGGTTTGGGTTGAGCCATGGTTTGGACATTAATCTAGGGTTATGGATAGGGTTTGGGTTGAGCCATGGTTTTGACATTAATCTAGGTTTAGTATTAGGGTTTAGCCAGGGTGTGGACATGAATCTAGTGTTAGGGTAATGGCTAAGGTAAGGGTTGAGCTTGGGTATGGACATGTGTGATGCTGACTGCGCTCACGTCTCTTATAGTCATGAATCTGCAAGTGGGCAGAGGACAGGTAGACATCCACATCGGGCTGAAAGACCTCCTCAAAGAAGCGCTGTCGCTCTCTCAGTTTCATCTGCTGGGCTGCGTCCATTCCTGGGACCCTCTGAGCATGTTCGGTCTCCGCTGGCACAGAGAACAACAGAACATATCTGTCAGAAACCCTGGTCAAACAGGTCTGCAAGATCAACACTCCCCAAAGCTGCAAGAAACAATGTGAATGCCAGAAAGGGGTAACACTGAACCATAGGAACAAGAAATGACAGGAAAACCCAGCCTTTACTGTAATCTCAGGTTTTGGGGCAGTGAATTTTGGGCTTTTCATGTCCTCTAGCAGACTTGTTTTCCTTGGTACCACTCAGTAGCAGACACTTTTAGCATAATGTAGATAGAGCATGCATATGCGACATTTCTTACTAATGCTTTACGGTGAAATATGATTACATGATTGATCCTGTAAAACATATCATACATTCTCTCCTTTGTTTTATTCATGAAACAACAAGTTTTAGGAACTCAGTTGGGGTATCAACTTACTATTGAGAGTAAGAATAGTAGAATAAACTGGGTGCAATTTAGAAATGTGGTTTTGCATCAGCAGTTGTGCATTTTCTCATGTTATGTCAGACACTGACAGTCAATCAATTAGCCATGTCAGCTAACAATGTTTAGATTGGTAAATTAGACTAGCCAGCCATCTAAACTTGTAGTAATCATTGCCGAATCCCGACCAAGAACACGAGAAGTGAGCAAGCTACAGTGCATTCGGAAAGTATTCAGACCACTTCCCTTTTTCCATATTTTGTTACGTTACAGCCTTATTCTAAAATGGATTAAATACAATGTTTTCCTCATCAATCTACACACTATAACCCATAATGACAAAGTGAAAAACATTTTCTTTTTCAAATGTATTAAAAATAACAAACAGAAATACGTTATTTACATTCAGACCCTTTTGCTATGAGGCTCAAAATTGAGCTCAGGTGCATCCTGTTTCCACTGATCATCCTTTAGATGTTTCTACAACTTGATTGGAGTCCACCTGTGGTAAATTAAATTGATTGGACATGATTTGGAAAAGCATACACCTGTCTATATAAGGTCCCACAGTTGACAGCGCATGTCAGAGCAAAAACCAGGGCTTGAGGTAGAAGGAATTGTCCTTAGAGCTCCGAGACAGGATTTTGTCGAGGCACAGATCTGGGGAAGGGTACCAAAGAATGTCTGTAAAATTGAAGGTTCCCAAGAACACAGTGGCCTCCATCATTCTTAAATGAAAGAAGTTTGGAACCAACAAGATACTTCCTAGAGCTGGCCGCGCAATCAAACTGAGTAATCATGGAAGAAAGGCCTTGGTCAGGGAAGTGACAAAGAACCCGATTGTCACTCTGACAAAGCTCTAGAGTTATAGTTTCTCTGTGGAGATGGGAGAAACTTTCAGAAGGACAACCATATCTGCAGCACTCCACCAATCAATCCTTATGGTAGAGTGGCCAGACGGAAGCCTCTCCTCAGTAAAAGGCACATGACAGCCCGCTTGGAGTTTGCTAAAAGGCATCTAAAGACTCTCAGACCATGAGAAACAAGATTCTCTGGTCGGATAAAACAAAGATTGAACTCTATGGCCTCAATGCCAAGGATCACGTCTGGAGGAAACCTGGCACCATCCCTATGGTGAAGCATGGTGGTGGCAACATCATGCTGTGGGGATGTTTTTCAGCGGCAGGGACTGGGAGACTAGTCAGAATCAAGGGAAAGATGAACAGAGCAAAGTACAGAGAGATCCGTGATTAAAACCTGCTCCAGAGCGCTCAGGACCACCCAGGGGGCAGGCTTCTCCCCCATACCTGAACCTGGCTTCACCAACACTTGTCACAAGTAAGGAGAGAGAAATGTTCACTTAAGGTTTAGGGTAGGGGTGTTATGGTGACGGTAATACGTGACCTTCTCCAAAACTGCGCTCTGATGGTGCATATGGTTATTAGTAGAGTACCAAACTTGCTAACTGCCGGTTGCTAATGTTCTGGTACTCAGCACTCTGTCTCTCTAATCACACTGACATCAATGCAAATGTAATTAAAAATCTAATCAAACACTTCATGAGTGCCCATGAGCTCATATTGCGCAACATTTCTATAGGCGCGATAAAACAGTTTTTATGGCCTCTTTTAAAAAGAGGATCCAATCAGCTTTCTATAGGCCAGGCCTACTATATTTATTTCTCAACTTTCCAAATATTAAGCACATTGCTTCAATTTACAACAGGAGTATAGCCTACATGGCTGGCATGAAAATAAACCACGGGGAAAATCTCACCTATTCCGACAGGTGCATGATAATGGTCCATTCTAAATCATAACACATTTCACACATATATTATTTAGTATATGTAAAGACAAGATTCAAATAGTCTGGTGAGTGACGATATTATCACTTGTGAATGATGTATTATCACTTAATGATGCCCTGCATGTGCAGTAAGGTTTACCTTCCAACAAGACAATGACCCAAAGCACACAGCCAAGACAACGCAGAAGTGGCTTTGGGACAAATCTCTGAATGTCCCTGAGTGGCCCAGCCAGAGCCCAGACTTGAACTGTGCAGCAACGCTCCCCATCCAACCTGACAGAGCTTGAGAGGATCTGCAGAGAAGAATGGGAGAAAAATACAGGTGTGCCAAGCTTGTAGCATCATACCCAAGAAGACTCGAGGCTGTAATAGCTGCTTATTAATGTGCTTCAACAAAGTACTGAGTAACGGGTCTGAATACTTATGTAAATGTGATATTTCAGTTTTACATTTTTAATAAATTAGCAACAATTTCTATAAACCTGTTTTTGCATTGCTTTATGCAATGTTGTGTAGATTGATGAGGGGGAATACCAATTTAATCCATTTCAGAATGAGGATGTAACCTAACAAAATGTGGAAGAAGTCAAGGGGTCTGAATTCTTTCCGAAGGCACTGTATATACAGGGTCAGTTCGAATAGCATATGTACAATGTTCAGGGATACTGGAGTGATAGAGGTACAGTAGATAATGTATGAATAAGGGTATGTGATAAACAGAGTAGCAGCAACATATATGATGATTGTATGTGAGTGGTTGTGTAGAGTCATCATAAATGTGTGTGTGTGTGTGTGTATCAGTGTGCTTGAGTGTGTAGATTCTTGTGAGTGTGCATAGAGAGTGCAAAAATAGAACAACAGTCAACTCAGATAGATTAACAAAATGGCTACACGGGCTATTTAGCAGTCTTGTGGCTTGGGGATAGAAGCAGTTCAGGAGCCTGTTGGTGTCAGACTTGATGCACTGGTAGAGTTTGCTGTGTGGAACCAGATGGAATACTCTATTGCTTGGATTTCTGGAATCTTTAACAAATTTCCCAGGCCTTCCTTTCACACTGTCTGATAGAGGTCCTGGATGGCACGGAGCTCGGCCCAAGTGACGTACTGGGCTGTCCGCACCACCACCTGTAGCACCATACGATCAAGGGCAGTGTTGTTGCCATACCAAACAGTGATGCAGCCTGTCAAGATGCTCTCATTGGTGCAGCTGTACTTTTTGAGGATTTGAGGGCCCACGCCAAACATTTTCAACCTCTTGAGGGGGAAGAGGTGATTTGGACACTGAGGAACCTGTAGCTCTCGGCTCGCTCCACTGCAGCCCAGTTGATGTGGATGGGGGCGTGCTCACCCCTCCGTTTCCTGGACTCCATGATCAGCTCCTTTGTTTTACTGACATTGAGGGAGAGGTTGTTGTCCTGGCACTAAGAATAAACCCCTGTGGAGTCCCCGTGTTGAGGATCAGCGTTGCAGAGGTAATGTTGCCTTCCCTCACCACCTGGGGTCGATCCGTCAGAAAGTCCAGGAACCAGTTGCAGAGGGAGGTGTTCAATCCCAGGGTCCTAAACTTGGTGACGTGCTTGGAGGGGACAATGGTGTTGAATGCTAAGCTGTAGTCTGAAATGTACATACACTTAGGTTGGAGCCATTAAAACTAATTTTTCTACCACTCCACAAATTTCTTGTTAACAAACTATAGTTTTGGCAAGTCGGAAGGACATCTACTTTGTGCATGACACAAGTCATTGTTTTCAGACAGATTATTTCACTTATACAGTGGAGCAAAAAAGTATTTAGTCAGCCACCAATTGTGCTAGTTCTCCCACTTAAAAATCTGACATGCGAGGTAGGACGCCAGGTGGCGCCGCTAGAGGGGGGGAGGGGGTGCTACTGTCACGCCCTGATCGGTTTCAATTGTTTTTGTGATTGTCTCCACCCCCCTCCAGTTGTCGCCCATCTTCCCCATTATCCTCTGTGTATACAGTGGGGCAAAAAAGTATTCTAAACTTTTGTTATTGACCAAATACTTATTTTCCACCATAATTTGCAAATGAATTCATTAAAAATCCTACAATGTGATTTTCTAGATTTTCTTTTCTCATTTGTCTGTCATAGTTGAAGTGTACCTATGATGAAAATTACAGGCCTCTCTCATCTTTTTAAGTGGGAGAACTTGCACAATTGGTGGCTGACTAAATACTTTTTTGCCTTCAATGTAATTCACTGTATCACAATTACAGTGGGAAAGAAGTGTACATACACTAAGTTGACTGTGCCTTTAAACAGCTTGGAAAATTCCAGAAAATTATGTCAGGGCTTTAGAAGCTTCTGATAGGCTAATTGACATCATTTGAGTCAATTGGAGGTGTACCTGCGGATGTATTTCAAGGCCTACCTTCTCAAACTCAGTGCGTCTTTGGTTGACATCATGGGAAAATCAAATGAAATCAGCCAAGACCTCAGAAGAACAATTGTAGACCTCCACAAGTCTGGTTCATCCTTGGGAGCAATTTCCAAACGCCTGAAGGTACGACGCTCATCTGTACAAACAATAGTGCGCAAGTATAAACACCATGGGACCACGCAGCCGTCATACCTCTCAGGAAGGAGACGTGTTCTGTCTCCTAGAGATGAACGTACTTTCAAAGGAACTTGTGAAGATGCTGGAGGAAACAGGTACAAAGTATCTATATCCACAGTAAAAGAAGTCCTATAACGACAGCAAGGAAGAAGCCACTGCTCCAAAACCGCCATAAAAAAGCCAGACTACGGTTTGCAACTCCACATGGGGACAAAGATAATACTTTTTGGAGAAATGTCCTCTGGTCTGATGAATCAAAAATAGAATTGTTTGGCCATAATGACCACCGTTATGTTTGGAGGAAAAAGGGGGGGGCTTGTATAAGCCGATGAACACCATCCCAACCATGAAGCACGGGGGTGGCAGCATCATGTTGTGGGGGTGCTTTACTGAAGGAGGGACTTGTGCACTTCACAAAATAGACAGCATCAATGGGAAGGAAAATGATGTGGATATATTGAAGCAACATCTCAAGACATCAGCCAGGAAGTTAAAGCTTGGTCGCAAATGGGTCTTCCAAATGGACAATGACCCCAAGCATATTTCCAATGTCGTGGCAAATTGGCTTAAGGATAACAAAGTCAAGGTATTGGAGTGGCCATCACAAAGCCCAGACCTTAGTCCGTCAGAAAATTTGTGGACAGAACTGAAAAAGTGTGTGCGAGCATGGAGCCCTACAAACCTGACTCAGTTACACCAGATCTGTCAGGAGGAATGGGCCAAAATTCACCCAACTTATTGTGGGACGCTTGTGGAAGGAAATGTTTGACCCAAGTTAAACAATTTAAAGGCAATGCTACCAAATACTAATTGAGTTTATGTAAACTTCTGACCCACTGGGAATGTGATGGCAGAAATAAAAGCTGAAATAAATCATTATCTCTGCTATTCTACTATAATTCTGACATTTCACATTCTTAAAATAAATTGATGATACTAACTGACCTAAGACAGGGAATGTTTACTAGGATTAAATGTTAGGAATTGTGAAAAACTGAGTTTAAATGTATTTGGCTGAGGTGTATGTAAACTTCCAACTTCAACTGTAAGTATTCCTCTTATCTAGGTGGGTGATGGCAGTGTGGAGTGTAATTGAGATTGTATATGGATCTGTTGGGGTGGCAAATTGGAGTGGGTTTAGGGTATGATGGAGTTGATATGTACCATAGACAGCCTTTCAGAGCACTTCATGATTACAGATGTGTGCTACAGGGCACTTGTTATAGTGGCATGAAGCCTTAGAGTTCTCGGGAGCAGGAATGATGGTGGTCAGCTTAAGACGTGGGGATTACAGACCCGGACAAATAGAGGTTCAAAGTGACTGTGAATATGCCTGCCAGATGTTCTGCGCGTTCTCTGAGAATTCGGACCTGTATACCATCCAGCCCTGCTGTTTTGCAAGTGTTGCAAGATCAGTCAGTCCTCTGGGTTGGTGGGGGCTCTCACGCATGGCATGGTTGTTATTGTTGAAGTGTGCATAAAATGCATTGAGTTCGTCTGGTAGAGAGACTTCATTGGGCAGGTCCACACCGTAGGCAGATCTCCACCATCAGTAGGGGGGCCAGTAAAATGTTTTGCTGCGAGGTGTGGGGCCACTCAACCAAATCTCGCATAGGGCCCCCAAAATGCTAGAGCCGGCCCATTCTACATAAAGCTAATGCTTTTACTGTTGCAGACCCATACATTTCCTGACCAGTGTGGATGGCTTGAGAAATCAAAACATACAATATTCACACAGTACCACAGTGTACTGTATTAATCGCTCAGCACCCACCAATTGCTTTGCAAATGTCAACTGTCAATTCCCTAAGTTAATCTTGTTTGGGATACAATGCAATCACATTTCCCACCTCATCAGCACCATTGTAATAAAGCAAAGTGCTGCTAGAGCCAGGGGAGGGGACAGCACACAAGTGTGATACGCAGGATACAGGAAAGAGAAATGCAGGAACCCAGAATAACCTGAGGAATGCCAGTGTGTTTATGACTCAGAGTAAATCAGGTTACATCACCTTTTATGGTGGGCTCCCTGAACACATCACGTATACAGACTGACAAGACATATTCTCCCACTGTCAACATAAAACTCAATCTGTAAACACAGTCACTAACGGATTAGCGATGGAATATGGACATCATAAAGTGACATGTACACACATTTGAGCAGACAGCAGATTGATATACATTGGAGATTTCAACACAGCTCTGTAAAAGTGTTGCCCTCGCTCTGTCCTCTCACCACATCCATGTATTGACCCCCTACTCTGAAAAAAGTGTCTAGGGATTTAGGCATAATGAGAAGCTACAGGCAGGGATTGGGTTAATTGGATGAGGTTTTTAAATTGGGAATAATGTAAATATTATCTGGCTTGTGCAGTGAACACTGATCACACACAGGCAGAGGGGCGGCAGGGTAGCCTAGTGGTTAGAGCGTTGGACTAGTAACTGGAAGGTTGCAAGTTCAAACTCCCGAGCTGACAAGGTACAAATCTGACGTTCTGCCCCTGAACAGGCAGTTAACCTGCTGTTCCCAGGCCGTCATTGAAAATAAGAATTTGTTCTTGCCTGAATTTGACTTGCCTGGTTAAATAAAGGTAAAATAAAATAAAAAATAAATAAATAAATAAAAATATTAGCAGCACAGTACTTAGGCTCTGAGCAGCTGAGGACAGAGAGGGATCAGGATAGAAACAATGACAATGACAAGGGAAAGAGGAACTAGACCTCTGACCACAGGACTGCAAGCTCCAAATGGGATTGTATTTTCACATCGTCTTCAGAAAATGTTTTTTTTTTATCCTTGCTGAGTCATGACAAGGAATCACATGAAGCAGTGTTGCTTCTGTTTGTGTTGTGACCATGCTTCTCAGTAAGAAAATGGTACAGTATAATGATAATACCAATAGTGTTCCTCGTTTTCCTTTGTATGCAGAATGATTCAAGCCCATCTGAAAAGGGCAACAGACTCCCCCCAGTCCAGTCTGCTGTGTCAGCCCCAGCCTCCCTGTTGGTCCTGTGGAGTCCTCTGTCTAGTGATAGCAGGAGGCAGGCCTGTCACAGCAACTTCCTGTCTCCTTCAGTCTGACAGCCCTGTCCTGGGGCTTCGGGTCAGCTGGGGAGGAGAGGGGAGACGCCCCCTGGGCCTGTCTGTCTGTTTGTCTGCACCACTGGGCATTCGTGGGTAAACACTAAGACACTGAGCCGTGTGATGGAGAGCCTCTGACACCAGCCCAAGAAAACTCTCAGAGCTCCAGAGGCACAAAACCAAAATGACACAGCAAAAATACAGAGCTGATGAGATGTCTACTGCGTCCTGCCAAACATTAAATGAGTTGTGGCGGTTCATAACATTGGTATTCTGTGTGCTCTATGGGTTACAAGTTTGCAGTCATGGAATTAGGCCACAACTGTGCTTCATCTTAGATTCTATCGCTCTGTGTATGTACACGACATAACTCATTACATTGAGCAACATGATTTCATCCGTCACTTCTATTTCCTAACATAACTTGCAGTGGTGTGCAGGCTAACAGCTATCTGACCAACTAAGCTAAACTGAGGCATGTAACAAGCCGATATAATTAGAAATATGTCTTTCCCTCCTTAAGCAGTCTCTACTCTCCTCTCCTTTCTTGTCTTCTCTTCTCTTATCATCCCCTTTTCTCTCCCCTCGTGGTTCATTGTTAACATCAAGTGATGAAAAATCATTACCCGGCATTGAGAACATTTTTCATTGTCATTTCCAACTCTGTATTTTCTAAAGGTCAAGTCTCCCAGAGCTGTTTATGTAACCAACAGAGAGAGAAGGATAGTGTCACTCTTTTTACTCCCCCGCAGAAAGCAAAGCATGGTGTGAGTGATGGAGTTACGATTACGTCATGAAGTCGTACGACAGAGCCCACTGAAACACTCTCACCATGCAGGCTGCTCTTTTTTCAGCCACAATCTGGGAGATCATGTGAACTCATGCTGTGGGTCTACAGACATATACAATAGAAAACTCAACGGAAATCTAATAGGTCATCTGATTTCTCAATTTTCTCAATGCTAGGCTGAAAAATAAGCCTATTGTGATGTTTACTGCATCACTAGTGTGTACGGAACCCAAACGCATCACAAAGTGATGTCATAAAGTTATTACCTGTAATGCATCATTGGTTTCTATGGAGACCTACAGATGCTGGATCTTAACTTGATCACTCTTTTGTCGCTCATTGGGATCAAGGCTTGCAATCAAAAATCATTTTCTCTCTAACTTGCTCAAATGCTAAGCCTAGGTCCGATTACTGCAACATTCAAATGTACAAAAATGTACCTGAAATGCAGCCATACACATAGACAACCCAAATTGTATATAGCTTAATAACACAAAATAGACATTGGTCTCCACGACATAAAAGTGTCTAGTGGATCCTAAGGGTAGATTCTTCCAGAGTCAACTACAACTCCAACCTCCTCACGGTCATGGCCTCACAACTGCCAATCCTGCTCCTCACCATCATTCATGAGGACCAGCAAAGGTCCCCAGGAATCTCTATTGGGCTGGCAGCTGCTTGGTGTGCCATCTCCATCACCTGCCCCTTCGGACGACAAAAGAACCAAGACCACTGAGGAGAAACCATCTGGCAGCCCTGACAGTGTACATGAAGTGGAGAGAGTTTCTTCAGCGAGAAGTTCCATGACGCCTGACATCACAACCAAAGCTGAGACAACCGGCGCTTAACAGCAATACAGACAACTGCATCTCTACGGCAACATAAACACATGATCCGACCCCAATCTCTGTTACATCTAGTAATTTGAACCCTTGTCATTTATAAATTAATGCATATTGTCGTTATAAGATAAGTGTAAGATAAGAGAGGCACAACAATACAAACTGTATGTTAGCTCAAGCTCTTAACATTTGTCCAAAAAAAGAAACCTCAATGGATCAGGATCTCTTTACTATGTCCCCCCCGTCAGGTAGAGATGGCAGTCAACAAGGTCACTGGGGAGGTCTGCATGCTCAGACCAGAGCTGCTCACTGTAAGCATGGGGAAAGAGAGTGACTCCTTTTTCTCTTCTCACAGTCTTACACAACCAGATAACCAGACACTGTGTTCTCTCATAACGGCACAGTGGAAGCCATGCTGACAAAGCAAGATGCCAGACAGAATTGAGGCCAGGCATCTGAGGAGGATGTCCAACATGAACTTGAATTCGTTTTGATTTCTGAGATATCAAAACATGCCAGGGTGCATCTCAAAATTCTGGTGAAATTACCAATATCTTAGAGCTCTTTTTTTTTAAATGTCTTAGATGTAAAGTCCCCTGTTTTGGGGACCTGCGTGGTTATGGTTCTGGTCCCAACCGACATTTCACTTATATATTGATATGTGGTCACCATAGATCAAAATGGCTTGCAATGATCAGTAACCCTAATTCTCACAGGTGTATGTTTCTTCTGCCTGTGTGAAGTCCATCAACTCCTGGCTGAACACTACCTCACAGCATATGCCTGGAATCCTTACATTGTAATATGGTTTCGCCACTGTAGCACATTCAGAGATCGATTTATATCCAGTAATCTAATGGAATTTATGGATTTTAAAGAAAACACACCTTCTGTTTGTCATAGACGAACATGATAAATATGAGATAAAAGGCAAGTTCAGGAAGCCATGTTCTTTGAGACTTTTAGAAAATTTGCAAATTTTCTCTCAAAATAAATATATGAGGTGTAATCTAATAGTCATTTTATAAATTGATTATACCATATTTAGAAGTAATTTTAAGTCTTATTCCTAAACTCAGCAAAAAAGAAATGTCCTCTCACTGTCAACTGCGTTTATTTTCAGCAAACTTAACATGTGTAAATATTTGTAGGAACATAACATGATTCAGCAACTGAGACATAAACTGAACAAGTTCCATTAGACATGTGACTAACAGAAATTGAATAATGTGTCCCTGAACAAAGGGAAAGTCAAAATGAAAAGTAACAGTCAGTATATGGTGTGGTCACCAGCTGCATTAAGTACTGCAGTGCATCTCCTCCTCATGGACTGCACCATATTTGCCAGTTATTGCTGTGAGATGTTACCCCACTCTTCCACCAAGGCACCTGCAAGTTCACAGACATTTCTGGGGGGAATGGCCCTCGCCCTCACCCTCCGATCCAACAGGTCCCAGACGTGCTCAATGGGATTGAGATCCACGCTCTTCGCTGGCCATGGCAGAACACTGACATTCCTGTCTTGCAGGAAATCATGCACAGAATGAGCAGTATGGCGGGTGGCATTGTCATGCTGGAGGGTCATGTCAGGATGAGCCTGCAGGAAGGGTACAACATGAGGGAGGATGTCTTCTCTGTAATGCACAGTGTTGAGATTGCCTGCAATGACAACAAGCTCAGTCCGATGATGCTGTGACAAACCGCCCCAGACCATGACGGACCCTCCACCTCCAAATCAATACCGCTCCAGAGTACAGGCCTCGGTGTAACACTCATTCCTTCGATGATAAATGCGAATCCGACCATCCCCCCCTGGCGAGACAAAACCGCGACTCATCAGTGAAGAGCACTTTTTGCCAGTCCTGTCTGGTCCGGCGACGGTGGGTTTGTGCCCATATGCCACGCTGTTGCCGGTGATGTCTGGTGAGGATCTTTCTTACAACAGGCCTACAAGCCCTCAGTCCAGCCTCTCCCAGCCTATTGCGGACAGTCTGAGCACTGACGTGTCTTCTTGGTGTAACTCGGGCAGTTGTTGTTGCCATGCTCTACCTGTCCCGCAGGTGTGATGTTCGGATGTACCGATCCCGTGCAGATGTTGTTACACGTGGTCTGCCACTGCGAAGACAATCAGCTGTCCATCCTGTCTCCCTGTAGCGCTGTCTTGTGCGTCTCACAGTTCGGACATTGCAATTTATTGCCCTAACCACATCTACAGTCCTCATGCCTCCTTGCAGCATGCCTAAGGCACGTTCACACAGATGACCAGGTGTTTTTCAGAGACAGTAGAAAGGCCTCTTAAATGTCCTAATTTTTCATAACTGTGACCTTAATTGCTGTAAGCTGTTAGTGTCTTAACAAACGTTCCACAGGTGCATGTTCATTAATTGTTTATGGTTCATTGAACAAGCATGGGAAACAGTGTTTCAACCCTTTACAATGAAGATCTGTTAAATGATTTTGATTTTGATGAATTATCTTTGAAAGACGGGGTCCTGAAAAAGGGCCGGTTCTTTTTTTGTTGCTGAGTTTAGTTTGTTGAATAGGAAATACATCATATAAAATGTAACATTCTCATATTTTTATCATATTTGTACTGTGTGTACAAAAGTGACTACACCTCAGTCATTTATAAATATTTTTTACCAGAATGTGGGATTTGAACCTTTCTTGGAGTATGCAGAATGACTCGTTATTGTTTATGGCCCTCTCATGATAAATAATTACTTTTGGGGATTAAATAGAATACATTTTTGATTACATTTATTTAAATTTAAGAGGTTTATAAAGGTCCAATGCAGCTGTTTTTAATCACAAAATCAAATCATTTCTGTGTAACAATTAAGTACCTTCCTGCAAGAACCTTGCTAGGACTGTCTGGGAGTAGTCTGAGTGGGGAAGGGAAAACTGCTGTTATTGGCAGAGAGGTTTGAAGAAAACAATGCATTGGTCTGTTAGCTAATTTACAGCCTGGTGATGTCACCAGGCAGACCAAAACTCCATCCCACCAAAACAGGCTGACATTTCAGGCGATCTTTTCAAACAGCTTTTACACTAAATGTCCTTTGTCATAATTTTTGAAGTGTCTGACTATTATTCCTATCTCATAGTGTGGAAGAATTTTTGACTGCACAGGCTTAAAAAAAAATCTAATGCAATGGTATATCTTAGCGCTGGCAATAGCACGATAGGTGTGGGTGTGTCAAAAATATTTTGGGTAATCTCACAGTGGGATTTATGGGCGCAATAGCTGATAGCCCAAAAGTGCTGGGTTTTGATGAATAAATAAGTTGTAGGTGTGTTGAGGATTGGCCCTTCACTGGTCACTCAGAACATGCTCCATGGCTAAATATGTGCTTGCTTGAAGTTGTGTATTTACAGTCTTTTGTTATCAGCTCCAATTGGAATGTTTCTCTGTTATACACTGAATGTACAAAACATTAGGAACACCTTCCTAAAATTGAGTTGCACCGCCTTTTGCCCTCAGAACAGCCTAAATTTGTTGGGGCGGGAACTCTACAAGTTGTCGAAAGTGTGCCACAGGGATGCTGGCCCATGTTGACTCCAATGCTTCCCATAGTTGTGTCAAGTTGGCTGGATTGCCTTTGGGTGGTGGACCATTCTTTATAAACACGGGAAACTGTTTAGAGTGAAAAACCCAGCAGAGTTGCAGTTCTTGCCACACTCAAACCACCCTGGCACTTACTACCATACCTCTTTCAAAGGCACTTACATCTGTGTCTTGCCCATTCAGCCTCTGAATGGTACACATACACAATCCATGTCTCAATTGTTTTCAGTCTTAAACATCTTTCTTTAAGCTGTCTCCTCCCCTTCATCTACGCTGATTGAAGTGGATTTAACAGGTGACATCAATAAAGGATCATAGCCTTCATAGCTTATGTCATGGAAAGAGCAGTTGTTCCTAATGTCTTGTACACTCAGTGGAAATAGCCAACCGAAACTAAATGTAAGCCTATCCCATGTTTGCTAAATATGTTGAACATGTTTGCAGTCCATATTGTTGTAAGAAAAATATTGGAAATAGTTGGGGGAAAAAATTTCAAGCACAGCATTGCACTGATACACGCCTACTGTACTCTAAATTGCAATTATGTCTGACAACTAACAGAAACCTGCTGCGCGCGTGCGCCATCGTGCATAAATGTATTGTGTCCCTCCACACCGATCGCGACACGCAGGTTAAAATATCAAAACAAACTCTGAACCAATTATATTAATTTGGGGACAGGTCGAAAAGCATTAAACATTTATGGCAATTTAGCTAGCTAGCTTGCACTTGCTAGCTAATTTGTCCTATTTTAGCTAGCTGTTGCTGTTGCTAGCTAATTTGTCCTGGGATATAAACATTGAGTTGTTATTTTACCTGAAATGCACAAGGTCCTTTACTCCACCAATTAATCCACACATAAAACAGTCAACCGAATTGTTTATAGTCATCTCTCCTCCTTCCAGGCATTTTCTTCTCTTGACTTTATATTGCGATTGGCAACTTTCATAAATTACGTTCATTACCGCCACCGACCTATTTCGTCTTTGTCACCCACGTGTGTATAACCAATGAGGAGATGGCACGTGGGTACCTGCTTCTATAAACCAATGAGGAGGTGTGAGAGGCAGGACTTGCAGCGCGATCTGCGCCAGAAATAGAACTGACTTCTATTTTAACCCTAGGTAACGCTGGTGCGCGCAATCATTTAATAATTTAGATTTCTCCATTTATTTTGCGACGCGAGCAGTGTAGTTGGCCTGTGAGCCATGGACATGCTAAGCGTTGACATTAAGCACAATTAAATTCACGTATGACAAGACCTAAAAATATGATGAATAATTATAATAAAATTAAACTTGTTTTAAATAACCTATGTCTAAATACAGCGACAGGCACCATAATTGCTCCCCATGGGCATATGATATTGAGACAGGCTATAGAGGGTTTTATGAATATCTAAAAGCTGGGGGGAAAAGCCATTATAAAGCGGAATGTCTACTCACCGTTCTACTGCTTCCAACGGTTTCTGTCTCATATCATGGAGACTGCATTCACGGTAAATGCTGCATATGTCGGCTCAATCGTAAATTACCATTTCAATTGCTTCAGCTATACAAATGGAATATGACCCGTCACGTCAGTGCAATAGATCCTACAACCTGCTTGACATTGATGCATTGATGTATTTTTCTTGGGACCTGGCTTATACATGAGCTAAAGGGAGAGTAGTTAAAGATGCTTTTCTTCCTATTCCATTTAGTGACCATCTAGTCACCTTAAATCAATAAGGTATGGGAAATTCACAACGGACCTTTTTAACCTCTGATCAGTTCCCTAGGTCACACAATGATGTGATCACAAATGTCCTGGATTGATGAGATCACTTTTCCGGTCAGTCATTCTCCAATCCCTACCCAAACCCCCCCAGTTCACACCACAAGCGATCCAGTGTGACAGCCAGCAGGCAACACAGAGTGGCTATTCAGGAGGGAGGAAGAGGAGGGAGGGCAATGAGAGAGGACTGGGACAAAAAGGATGAAGGCAGATTGTCTGATTTTCTTAAGACAGGTTTTTCCACCGTTTTTACTCACTCCCTCCCTCCGTCTCAGTGAATGCAGTGGGAGTTGTGGGAGGGACAGAGTGTAGGATTAGGGCTCAGTACCAGCTGGACGTGTGAAATTTGTCGGATTCAGACAGAGCCGGACATGTCAGCGTGCCCACTCTACCTTCCCACACAAAGACAAACACAGATCTGACAGTAAAAACAAAAGAAATGCAAAAGCGGGGATGTGAGGGAATGGGCCTGGGCCTGATTCTGAAGACTTGATGCGAGTGAGAGGAAGTTATTTTACTCAATGGGCATGTAGGGAAGGGTAGAAAGGGGTATCCCATTACATCAACAACGCACTGTCCCTCCCTGTATTCATCCTCACATTAGACCTTAGTGCTGAGAGGGTGATGACCGGAAGAGCCTCAGAACAACAAACTGTGTTTGGGAACAAAACATGGATGATTAGCTTTCCAGATGATCCAGATGCTTTTGGGTTTTAGATCTTTCACCCGGGCAGCTGGTTTGTGGTCCTGCTAGAGCAGCTCTGAAACTAAAACCCTTATGGGAATGGTCACTTCCTTCTGTGCAAACTGAGTATAGACTAGTTTGCTAGACTCTCATTTTGAGGGAATTCTCTGCCACAGAGCAAATTAAACCAATGTTAAACCAAAACCACAGGCATCATTCTCATATTTCCCAGCATGCTCTATTGCAGGTAGATTATTTAAATTCTTTCAATAACCATATTTTTGATTTATTAATCTTATGCTATTTATGTACAGTATAACATACATTTTAATAAACTAATCCAATATATTACTTGGATTTATTGCACCCATTACTGAACTAGTTGTTCCAGTTTACATGCTTTAGGTAGTCTCATATCTTAGTCATTCCAACCTGGCAGTCATTCTAAATTTGGAAAGAAAATTCAAAATGTTGGAATTACACATCACTCTGCAAGTCTCTCGCCCTCTCTCTTTCTCTCTCCCTCCCTTCACCAGGCAGTGACTCCTGACCAGATGCATCAGGACCAAATAGACGTGATGTAATGCTGTTTGGGGAGATGAGACTGACCTTTTAATGTTGCTGAGGGGGTGGGAGGGCGACAGGAAACATTTTATTTTAACATGGACCATCTCATCACTTGTTCTGGAGTTTGAGAGGAGTCAAGTCAGGAGGGAAAGTGGACAGAACACAGAGAGGAGTGAGAAAGGTCAGATAAAGAGTAAATGTTTCAATAGAAGTACAAAGAAGGTGGGAGAAAGAAGGAATGTATTTTTTAAATGTTTTATTTCACCCTTATTTTACCAGGTAAATTGACTGAGAACTGGGGATGATTAGGTGGCCATGATGGTATGAGGGCCAGATTGGGAATTTAGCCAAGACACCAGGGTTAACAGCCCTACTCTTATGGTAAGTGCCATGGAATCTTTAGTGACCACAGAGAGTCAAGACACCGGTTTAACATCCCATCCGAAAGACGGCACCCTACACAGGGTAATGTCCCCAATCACAGCCCTGGGGCATTGAGATATTTTGGGGGGGACCAGAGGAAAGAGTGCCTCCTACTAGTAATCCAACACCACTTCCAGCAGCTTCTGATCTCCCATCCAGGGACGGACCAGGACCAACTCTACTTAGCTTCAGAGGAAAGCCAGCAGTAGGATTTAAAAGAGAAGCAAAAGGAATTGGTGTGGAATAGACAGGGAGAGCCAAGAGAAGAAATGTGACAACTCTGATTGGGGCTCATTAGCTGAGGATGTCTTGCTGTTTTGACAGGATGTATTTTCTGCTGCTCTCATCATCACATTCCACTCTCAGCAGTCTAGTAGCTGGCTAAAGCAGGCACTGGAGATCACCAGCTGGCCATGACTGCCTGTAACTGGAAATTCACTGGATAAACTGCTGAGAATCAGGGGTCAACATTTAAACAGTTTAGAAAAACTAGCTTTACCATCAGATTATATGAAGCCCTGTGCAATTACTTAGTTAATGGAAGAGGTTTTGTAGGTGGTAAACTGACCTCGGTGGCAGGCAGCAGCCTCCCTTTCATAAAACAAGATGCCTCGCTTTACACTGCTTATTTTGGTTGTTTTTTTTGTATCTTCCTGCTCTCTGCCGGAAACTCCCATTTGGGCTTGGTTCCAATTGCAAAGAGAGTGAATTATTGATGGTGAAAGTGGAGCAGTGTGTGTGTTTGTTTGGATTGGGTGTGTGGGATAAGCTTTTTGCAATGGGTTGAATCACAGCCTGGCACCACCACATATCTCACTCAGTAAACACCAAAATGACATTATGAACCCCCTCCTTCCCCCAGCACAAACATACACACCCCGAACAGACAATAGGACCGTTTATGTGTCAGTCAGCCTCAATCTCCTGTCCTAGTGCCCTCTGTGGTCCATGAGCAGACTACTGGTCCACAATGGACCCAAGCAGCTGACATCTGAGAAATGTCTCCATTAGACGACACTCACTCACCATGAATGTGCAGGTTTAGCCAGGAGTGTTGTGGGAGTGGATGTATGTGTCGGTCAACTGAGCTCCCTCCATCGTGAGTTGAAGACTCCTAGTCATAATCACATGATAACTCATTACCAGCCCTTTGGCAATACATAAACTGTCCAATTGTTCATCTTCCCTGGTGTTCCTGGAACCTATTTGTTGCGGATCCTCTTTTTGTGATGAATAGTTCAGATTGCTATTTTCATATCAGTGGGGAGTGTCACTGAAATGTTTGGCTAAACCCAAAAGAATAGTTCTGGCCTTGCACTGATCTATCATTTCTCAAATCTTGTGCTGTCACGAGCCTGCCCAGCTAGCAAATAACGTTCTGAGAACCATATGTTTCTTAGAGCTTGTTGAGAGCTTGGTTGTCCTATGGTTATTTAGCATACAACCTTTTCACAATGTTCTGGGAATGGTGCAGGATACCCAGCTACCACAATGTTCTGAGAACAATGGGTGGCAATTTAGGTACTTCAGCATAATGTTTTCTACAGGTCATGTGCTTTGAACATTAAAACAACGTTACATGAAAACCACAAGAAAACATTAATGTTCTAAGAAGGTTATAATAATATTATTTAAAAACATACACAACCATTCAAAAGTTTGGGGTCTCATAGAAATGTCCTTGTTATTGAAAGAAAAATGCTTTTTTGTCCATTAAAATAACATCAAATTGGTCAGAAATACAGTGTAGACATTGTTAATGTTGTAAATGACTGTTGTAGCTGGAAACGGCAAATTTCTTAAATGGAATATCAACATAGTCGTACAGAGGCCCATTATCAGCAACCATCACTCCTATGTTCCAATGGCATGTTGTGTTAGCTAATCCAAGATGATAATTTTAAAAGGCTAATTGATCATAAGAAATCCCTTTTGCAATATGTTAGCACAGCTGAAAACTGTTGTTCTGATTAAAGAAGCAATAAAACTGTCTTTCTTTAGACTATTTGAGTATCTGGAGCATCAGCATTTGTGGGTTCAATTACAGGCTCAAAATGGCCAGAAACAAATAACTTTCTCCTGAAACTCGTCAGTCTATTCTTGTTCTGAGAAATGAAGGCTATTCCATGCGAGAAATTGCCAAGAAACTGAATATCTGGTACAATGCTGTGTACTACACCCTTCACAGAGCAGCGCAAACTGGCTCCCGTGGTCAGTTAAAAATAAAAAAAACTCTATCCTGTTAAGTATGTTCAGGTCTGTTGGCCACGCCCAGTAATTGGCCACACCTGATCTTTTTAATGAGTGCTTGTTTCCTTTGAAGTAGGGTCTGTTTGAAAAGACTAAAATGAACAGCTTCGTATAAGTAAAAAACAAAACATGGCATGCTAGCTCCATCCTGGTGGCACAGTGGACTAATGTCATGGATAGAGAACAGAATATCGTAGGCTCGAATTTCCCCGACGCCGTGCCACAATAGAACATTTATTAATTATTCCCTAAGCAAATTCATTTCCTGGAGTTCAAAAAGTTCACTGGACAGAGGTTGCTCTCTGGTTTTGTGATGAATTTTGTGGTTGAATTTATTCTGCCACTGTGTCTTCTTATTGTCTTGGCCTTAGGCCTATGTATCACAGTGTCAAAGCATATGAACTAACAGGTTATAGAGCAAAAAATGAAATTATCACAACACAGGTTGTAAAATGGCCTTTTCTTCTGGCTTGGCTTCCGCAGTGATTTTACCCACACATCACTACTGATGGCTTCATTCCCAGAACCAATGGGAAAACAACAACTTACGTTTACACAACTTCCAAGGAATGCTAGCTGGGTGAGTAGTAGTTAGTAATTATCCTGCCATAGGTCCATGGTGAACAGCAAAGACCTGAAACCAATCCACTATGTACTTCCCATACAATGAATAATGGGAGTGATACCTGTGTTGATGTGGGAGAGGTTTAAGAGCTTTGTGTTTCCAGCATATATTGACAGATTTATGAATAATGAATAATAACTGTATTGTTGTATTTAATTAACTACAATATGCCTATAGGCATTCACATGCACCTGGTCTGAATCCGGGGTTGTTTTTTTCACCAAGCAGAGGGTGGGATTTTTTTTATTTCACCATTTAGGCCAGTTGAGAACAAGTTATCATTTACAACTGCGACCTGGCCAAGATAAAGCAAAAGCAGTGCGACAAAAACAACAACACAGAGTTACACATGGAATAAACAAACAGTCAATAACACAATAGAAAAATATGTATACAGTGTGTGCAAAGGAGGTAAGGCAATAAATCGGCCATATTGGCGAAGTGATCACAAGTTAGCAAATTAACACTGGAGTGATAGATGTTCAGATGAGGATGTGCAAGTAGAAATACTGGGGTGCAAAAGAGCAGAAAAACAAATATGGGATGAGGTAGGTAGTTGGTTGGATGGGCTATTTACAGATGGGCTGTGTACAGGTGCAAGGATCGGTAAGCTGCTCTGACAGCTGATGCTTAAAGATAGTGAGGGAGATATAAGTCTCCAACCAGTGATTTTTGCAATTAGTTCCAGTCATTGGCAGCAGAGAACAGAAAGGAAAGGCGCCCAATGTAGGTGTTGGCTTTGGGGATGACCAGTGAGATATACCTGCTGGAGTGTGTGCTACAGGTGGATGTTGCTATGTTGACCAGTGAGCTGAGATAAGGCCGAGCTTTACCTAGCAAAGACTTATAGATGACCTGGAGCCAGTGGGTTTGGTGACGAATATGTAGCGAGGACCAGCCAACGAGAGCATACAGTGGTGGGTAGTATATGGGGCTTTGGTGACAAAACGGATGGCACTGTGATAGACTGCATCCAATTTGCTGAGTAGAGTATTGGAAGCTATTTTGTATATGACATCGACAAAGTCGAGGATCGGTAGGATAGTCAGTTTTACGGATGTTGGAAGATTTGTTCAAAGCGAATTAAGAGGACTTGGTCTTTGACCTGAGGGCTGCATAGATTAAAGGATATGAGTGGAAATACACATGTGCACATATATTAATACATATAGATACACCCCCCCCCATACCAATCAAGTTGTTCTCTCGCCTAACCTCGTCCCCAGGCTAATTGCTACTAAATAGCATTAGAAAAATAAATATCTGGCTGATCAAGTTGTTGGTCAGCCATGCTTAGGGACAAACTACAGTATCTACACTGCAGCAGTAGCAGTCAAAGTGAAATTAGTACAGGTGAACTAAAAACAGACTTGTGTTGTGACCATCTCTCCATCCTACAGTGGGCTATGTCACTATGAGGACAGTACCAGGCTGTGTCTGCCTCGGTGGGAGGCTGGCTCCGTTTTAAAGGAGCACTCTGGCAGCAACCATCCTGTCTGTGACCATTCAATACCAACTGCGCACTCACTTCATAATTCTCAGCCCGTCATCTAACTTTTCAACAGTGTGACAACAGCTGTTCAGTCCTCCAAGCCAACCCAAACTGCTCCAGACATAACATTCCCACACAATTCAGTCCATACAGGCAGGGCGCTGGGCACCGGGACTGGTCAACGCAACAGATGGAAGATGTCTTCTCTCACAGTCATGTTCTGATCCAATTTAGCCCCAGACGCCACTGACTGACTGACAAATGAAATTACCCCTATCTGGGTTTCTCTGTGAGAGCACCGTCTGTAGGACAGTCTATAGCCCTATGTCACTGCAGTAAATCTGTTCCCATAAGAGATAGACACACAATCTCATTAGGAGTTAGAGATTTATGTCAGTGAAACCAATGGATGCCTTTGTGGCCCCCAAACCAAAATGAGAATATATCCCTTTAAGAACCCTCAGCGGCTTGAGTAGAGTCCCACTGATTACAGCGGGACAGTATATACGGTGATGATTCAACATTCTTGTCTTTATTTGGTCAGGAAAGCATGTACAGTATGCCAGCCTTAGTAACGTCAAAACAGCAGGTCCTTACTACATCGGCTGAACATTCAAAGCCGCCAACACCGACACTGACACATTTAAATGCTCAAACACCACCAACATCAACAACAACAACATCAAACACAACAGGAATCAGTATTTCACCCATAATTACTTCAACAGGTTATGTTGATTGTGGCTTGATTTATGTTTCTCTTCCCTAAATATTGAATGTGTTTGTCTGTCTGTAAAGGCTAAAGCAGATAACCAAATATGGACAATCATTTTTTTTATGTATCTTTCTGTTCAGGAATAGGGGGATTACAGTAAATGAACCTATGTAGAAAGTTAATAAAAACAGTACAGTACAGAATAAATTACAAAAATGATCTGTAATAACTTACGGTGTATTCACACAGTGACACAGTCTTTCCAACTCCTACACATTCAAGCAGTTGTTGAGAGAGCTAAATAAGCTGTAAAGTTACTCACAGGGTAGACGCTTGTTGTGGAGGTTTGCCCCAGATGAGCTCATGGTGCTCGCAGATTCGGACAGAGAGCTGCAGAATCAGATAAGATGTACTGTTGAGGAGGACTGGAGGGTCAGTTCACACAGTCAGGCACAGAGATGCGATGAGGTGGGGAACAATCAGCCCTCCAGAGCTTTAGCAGGACAGCTCATCGCCCTCCTCCTCTCCTGGGACAGAGAGACAGAGTCAAAGCACTCCCAAGAAAGTCACTGGCTCTCTCAAGCACACGCTCTCTCTTCTACAGGACCCTTCTCCCTTAGTGTACTCAATCAGTCAACTAAAGTATTTGGATGAGGACAGCAAGTTATGGCTTATGGAGCATACCAAGTGGTTATTCACAGAGGGAGGAGCTTGGTGTGAGGGGGGTGGATAGGCTATAGCGCTGGGTCTTTTATGTAACAGTGGAAAATACCAAGTGAGTAGACAGACACTCGCTTTTATTTTTGTCGTCCTCGCCCTCTCCGGCTCTTCTTTCTCCTCTGTGTCCCTCTCACTTCAAGGGTCAATTGATGTGCACAAAATGTAATGCGGCAGGATACGAGATCTTCTTGCCATTAATGGAATAGCATTGATGTTATTGAACAAATCAAAGGCTCATCCTTTTGACCGAGCACACACTGTTCTTCAGAGGAATAGTTGATTTCAGCGGCTTTATGTATAATTCCGTTCATGGCATAGGTTCCATTTTTTTCACAAAGAAATGTAATTAGAAGCCAATACCTCTAAAATATCCTGTTGTGTTTAGCTCGACTGCAAAATATTTATGATAGGAATATACTTCAAATAAATCTTTGTAGCCGTAAAAGAATACATTATACAAAGTACACAAAACATTAGGAACACCTTCCTAATATTGAGTTCCACCCCCTTTTGTCCTCAGAATAGCCTCAATTGAAAGTGTTACACAGGGATGCTGGCCCATGTTGAAGCCAATGATTCCCATATTTGTGTCAAGTTGTCTGAATATCCTTTTGGTGGTGTACCATTCTTGAGACAGACGGGAAACTGTTGAGTGTGAAAAACCCAGCAGAGTTGCAGTTCTTGACACAAACTGGTGTGCCTGGTATCTACTACCATACCCTGTTCAAAGGCACTTAAATCTTTCACCATGCCCATTCACCCTCTGAATTAGTACACAATCAATGTCTCAATTGTCTCAAGGCTTAAAAGTCCTTCATTAACCTATCTTCTCCCCTTTATCTACAGTAATTTAATAGGATTTAACAAGTGACATCAATAAGGAATCATAGCTTTCACCTGGTCAGTCTATGTCATGGAAAGAGCAAGTGTTGCTAATGTTAATTGCAATGCAGTTTTGATATCGTACTATATACTGATAATTCAAAAAGTATCATGTAAAAGTAGGTATTTTTGATGTAAGGGTAGTACAGTCCCAGCAAATGTATATGTTGCCTGGGACAATGTTAATGATAATTCATGATTGCCTGCAAGTACATAAATAATGATCACTCAGCAAAACAGCGTTATGTGAATATCAACATTATTGACACCATCTAGTGGTGAAAATATATACGCTTTCTTTTCCTTGCAACCTGAGCTGTTGGAAATAGATCATTATTATACCAGCATCCAAATAGCTCATAAAAAAATGTATTAGCTTGACGTGAATGGGCCTTATATATGGTATATAAACGGTAATGTGAATGGGGTTTTATTGTATACAATGTTTTCCTGTTGAACTGAAAGCACACACACACACACACATGATAACACCCAGAGAACGACATAAAGAGAAAGAACTGGAGAGAGGGGAAGGACATATGAATAACTCTGTCTTTGTATACAAGTGGAAACCTTAACAATAACAAGTCTTGGCATCCATGCATGGGCGCAGATGTAAGCTACTGACTGCAGATGCATGCATAACGCTAATGGCATGTCCTGTACTGTCTGAGAAAGTGTGTGTGGGCAGAGGAAGCATGATGTGACTCAAAATGAGAAGCTCTTGTCACCTCTCTCGAATGTGTTTGTGGGCTTCATCATGATTGGGTTTTCACCATGCAGAGAATGTAGCATCTGCAGCTAAATGTGAATCAGATCAGGCAATCATCACTTTTTAGTCTGTAGAATGAGAGAGTAGAGCTGAATAGAATGTAATATCAGAATATAAAGAGAGGAGAACAAAGGAGAGTAAAAGAAGGAACATATATTTTAGTGTCATGAGTTCAAAATGATGTCTGTTCTGAATGTATCTCGGCCTAAATGCTGATCTCTTTAACTGTTAGAAAATAGAAAGTAATTATGGCTGTTCATTTTCTAACTTTACTGTCATTCACACTGCCTGGCGTTCTGTTCATTGGATCGGATGTATTGGGTGTCTCAAAGGTATGCAACAGCGAGAGAATTAAGAAAAGACTGTTGGTGTTCACAGTAATAGAGTGATAGACATGTGAGAATTGGCTGTGGGAATTTTCAACAACTGAGAATTGCAATAACTGTGAAGCCAACGGATGCACACTACATTACCAAAAGTACGTGGACACCTGCTCGTCGAAAATCTCATTCCAAAACCATGGGAATTAATGTGGAGTTGGTCCCCCCCCTGTTCTGCTAAAAGCCTCAACCCTTCTGGGAAGGCTTTCCACTAGATGTTGGAACATTGCTGCAGGGACCTGCTTCCATTCAGCCACAAGAGCATTAGTGAGGACGGGGACTGATGTTGGGCGAATACGCCTGACTCACAGTCTGTGTTCCAACTCATCCCAATGGTGTTCGGTGGGGTTGAGGTCAGGGCTCTGTGCAGGCCAGTCAAGTTCTTCCACATCGATCTTGACAAACCATTTCTTTATGGACCTCACTTTATGCACTTGGGCATTGTCATGCTGGAACAGGAAAGGGCCTTCCTCAAACTATTGCCACAAAGTTGGAAGCACAGAATCATCTAGGATGTCTTGCTATGCTGTAGAGTTAAGATTTCCCTTTACTGGAACTAAGGGGCCTAGCCCAAACCATGAAAAACAGCCCTAAACCATTATTCCTCCTCCACCAAACTTTACAGTTAGCACTATGTATTGGGGCAAGTAGCGTTATCCTGGCATCCGCCAAACCCAGATTTGTCCATCAGACAACCTGTCTCCTCCCCTTTATTTTAAAGGAAATTAAGTTCATGTATATATAATTTGATATACTGAAGAATATACATAACTGTCTTATGATTTATATTATCTTGTTTTGATATTGTCAATTTAATTGATTGAAGTGGATTTAACAAGTGACATCAATAAAGGATCATAGCTTTCAGCTGGATTCACCGGGTCTGTCTTTGTCATGGAAAGAGCTGGTGTTCCTAATGTTTTGTACACTCAGTGTATAGTCCATAGGAAAGTTTTGCATTCCACCTGGTTGAACACTCAAGAAAGCTAAAGGCGTGTAATGTCCGGAACATTCAAAGCTATAGTTTCCTGCCTTCACCAGAGTGCCACGCCCATCAGGCAGCTATACCCAAACTATCAGCTGACGAGTCTCACAGCAGTCTCATGTCTATCTATACACCCAGAGAGAGGGAGAGGGAGGGAGAGAGGGGTAGGGAGGGAGAGAGAGATAGATAGAGAGAGAAGGAAATAGGGAAAGAGAAAAGGAGATAGGGAAAGAGTCGGAAACCAGAGAGAAGATAGAGAGAGAGAGGAAGAAGGGTTGTTAAAGGGAGAGAAGAAGGGAGGGAGATGGAGTGAAGACATAGCTAGAAACATAGAGAGAGAGAGACAGAGCCAGGGAGAGGGATAGTGGGAGATATGTTAGAGAGGTTGAGAGGGCTAGAGATGGTGGCCCATCTTGCACATAACGTTCTGACAACAATATGTTTCTTAGTGCTTGGTGAGAGCTTTGTTGTCCTCAGGTTATTTTGCATTCAACCTTCCCACAACATTCTGGGAATGGTGCAGGATACCAAGTTAGCACATAATGTTCTGCACAGGGTGCACCTGTACAATGAACATGCTGTTTAACTTCTTTGGGGTAGGGGGCAGTATTTTCATGTCCGGATGAAAAGCATGCCCAGAGTAAACTTCCTGCTACTCAGGCCCAGATGCTAGGATATGCATATTAGCAGATTTGGATAGAAAACACGCGGAAGTTTCTAAAACTGTTTGAATGATGTCTGCGAGTATAACAGAACTCATATGGCAGGCAAAAACCTGAGAAAAAAGGAAGTGGGAAATCTAAGGTTTGTAGGTTTTCAAGTCTTAGCCTATGCAATATACAGTGTCTGTGGGGTCATATTGCACTTCCTAAGGCTTCCACTATATGTCAACAGTCTTTAGAACCTTGCTGCTAATGTGAAGTGGGAGAGAATGCGAGCTGATTGAGTCATGGGTCTGCCAGAAGGCCTTGAGCTCAGTCAGGCGAGCGCCCGTGAGAGTTAACTCCGTTCCCTTTAATTTCTAAAGACAAAGGAATTCTCCGGTTGAAGCATTATTGAAGATTTATGATAAAAACATCCTAAAGATTGATTATACACATCGTTTGACATGTTTCTACAAACTGTAATATAACTTTTTTGACTTTGTGTGGACCTAGTGCCTGCCTATTTGGATTACTGTACTAAATGCGCAAACAAAAATGAGGTATTTGGACATAAATTATGGACTTTATCGAACAAAACTAACATTTATTGTGGAACTAGGATTCATGGGAGTGCATTCTGATGAAGATTGTCAAAGGTAAGTGAACATTTATAATGCTATTTCTGACTTTTGTTGACTCCATAACATGGCGGGTATCTGTATTGCTTGTTTTGGTCTCTGAGCGCTGTACTCAGATTATTCCATGGTGTGCTTTTTCCGAAAAGCTTTTTTGAAATCTGACACAGTGGTTGCATTAAGGAGAAGTATATACTGTATTTAATTCCATGCATAACAGTTGTATTTTCATCAACATTTATGATGAGTATTTCTGTATATTGATGTGGCTCTCTGCACTTTCACCGGATGTTTTGTAGGCAAAACATAACAACACGCTAATGTAAACAGAGATTTCTGGATATAGATATGAACTTTATCAAACAAAACATACATGTATTGTGTAACATGAAGTCCTATGAGTGCCATCTGATAAAGATCATCAAAGGTTAGTGATTCATTTTATCTCTATTTCAGCTTTTTGTGACTCGTCTCTTTGGCTGGAAAAATGGCTGTGTTTTTTTGTGACTAGGTACTGACCTAAGATAATTACATGGTATGCTTTTGTCATAAATCCTTTTTGAAATCAGACACTGTGGTGGGACTAACAACAAGTTTATATTTAAAATGGTGTATAATACATGTATGTTTGAGGAATTTTAATTATGAAATTTCTGTTTGAATTTGGCGCCCTGCACTTTCACTGGATGTTGGTCAGGTGGGACGTTACCATCCCACGTACCCTAGAGAGGTTAATCAGCTTCTTGATATGCCACACCTGTCAGGTGGATGGATTATCTTAGCAAAGGATAAACCCTCACTAACAGGTATGTAAACAAATTTGTTGAGAAAATTTGAGAGAAAAAAGCTTTTTGTGCGTATGGAGCATTTCTGGAATATTTTATTTCAGCTCATGAAATATGGGACTAACACTTCACATGTTTTGTTTATATGTTTGTTCAGTGTATTTAAAGTCATGTTCTCAGAACATTAAGAAAACTTTCCATAAAAAACACAAGAAAACCTTAGTAACATTCAAAGAACGTTCTAAGAATGTTTTTTAAAAACATATACATTCTGTTCTCAGCGCAAACAAAACTCTCTCTAGCCTCTATCTTGTTCAGTGTATTCAGGTGTGTTGGCCGCACTAACTAATCTCACACACCTGATCTTAATGACTGTTTGTTTCCTTTGAAATGGAGTCTGTCTGAATATAAGGAAAATAAACAGCTTTGTATGAGTAAAAAAACAACATTATTTAATTACCTTCAAGTAACCTAGAATTTCCATTCTCAGAATGTTAATTTAACCTCCCAAGAAAATGTTTAGGGAACCATAATAAAGCGTTCTCATATGCATGCTCAATAGAGGTCACGCCCCTCTATAATAAAACGTTCTCAGATGCATGCTCTATAGAGGTCACGCCCCTCTATCATAAAACGTTCTCAGATGCATGCTCTATAGAGGTCACGCCCCTCTATCATAAAACGTTCTCAGATGCATGCTCTATAGAGGTCACGCCCCTCTATCATAAAACGTTCTCAGATGCATGCTCTATAGAGGTCACGCCCCTCTATCATAAAACGTTCTCAGATGCATGCTCTATATAGGTCACGCCCTTCTATAATAAAACATTCTCAGATGCATGCTCTATTTTTCCTCCCACTCTCTTTTACCGAGGTGTTAAAGAGGGTGGGAGGATAAATAGAGCATGCATCTGTCTGATAGACACAGTGACGCTGTCTGGATGTTCATTCACTCTGCAACATGCTTTACTAAGGACTCATACCTTCACCAGAAGAGAGGTAAGGCATCAAGTATTCACATGTGTATGTGATAATAATCATGTGTGAATGTGTGTGGGAGGAAGGTATTCATGTTAACATTGCCCTTATCATCATTAGATATACATGCTATTTATTTTATGTTTTGCCTGAAGTGTTACATTTACACCAAGTGGTAAAAACTTAACAGCAATACTGTATTGCATCAGTGATGAAATGCATCTACTGTAACTCATCTAGGACATTAGGGTTCAATAAGAATTTACATATTGTGATATGATATGTTTTGTGGTGTAACTTTAATAGCTTGGCAATGTTTTGTTTGTGACAAAAGATCTCTGCACATATATAATGATAACCATTAAACATTAAATGTCAGGACTTTCATACCAATTACTATTAGACTAATAGTAACACAGTTGAGTACATACAGCACAGTTGTCCCATACAATGAAATCGGGGAAGGAACTGTGGATCTGTCTCCGTCTATTCGTACGTTTGTATGTTAGTTACACGCAATGTCTCAGACAGCACTGGCCCGATTTGCATTAAACTTGTGTGAGTGATGCTTCTTGCCATAGAGATCCGGCATTTACAAAATGACACTGATTGGCCAGATTGTGGAGCTATGACAAGAGACTGAAAATACAAACTTTGAAAGGTCACGCCCCTCACCCCGTTCGACTTTAAGTCATGAAATGATGTACATAGGTCGCTCTCCTCACGAGGAACTAATTTGCCTCAGTGACCCATAAGGTCCACCATGATAGATTTCCCGCCATTTATAATTGTATGAAAAACACTTAAAACGCTACTCTTCTGGCACCGAATGACCGATCTTCATGAAACTTGATATGTGGCATCTTTGGACAAAGGTCTCTCAATTAGGGCTGATGCGGTGACCGTATTAACAGGGGTCACGAGTCATGAAGGCATTCAAATGACACGTTACCTTTTAATCAGGGTAATTAGACTTCTCCCAGATCTGATGCTGTTGATGGCCATAAGTAGCCTACCCAACTTTATAACTGCCTGGTACTCAGCACTCTATTGTCCATGTAATCAAATCAATCATTACTCACATGTGCCGAATTACAGTGAAATGCTTACTTATGAGCCCCTAACCAACAATGCAGTTTCAAAAAATACGAATAAGAATAAGAAATAAATGTAACAAGTAATTAAGAGCAGCAGTAAAATAACAATAGTGAGACTACATAAAGGGCTCTGACTATATAATCACTCTGACGTCAATGCAAATGTAATAGAAAATCTAATCAAACACTTCATGAGAGCCCATGAACTCATGTTGCGCATAATTTCTATAAGCTATGCAATTGTGTGAGAAAAGAGAGCGATGATCCCATCATCTTTCTATATGCTAGGTCTAATATATTTATTTCTAACCTTTTTCTAATATTTAGCACATTGCTTATCTTTAAAACAAGAGTATATCCTACCTGGCTGGCATGAAAATGAACCATGGGAAAAGCATCCTCCGTTCACTATTTAAGTGCATAGATTACATTCTTTTCTGCTGTCCTTGTTTCGAGACAGATGCATGATAATGGTCCATTCTAAATCAAAACAAATTTCACATGTTTATTATTTAGTATATGTAAAGACAAGATTAAATCAAGGATAGTCTGATGGTTGATAATATTAGCCTTTCACTTGTGAATTATATATTGTCACTTGTGAATGATGCCCAGCATGAGGCAAGAAACTATGCCCTTTTTTTAAAAAACACCTCATGTAGCCGAGCCCATATGTTTTGCATCACAACTAAAGTGGCCAAAAAACATCTTAAAATGGAGCACATGAATCCACTTTACAAGGGGTGTAGAGCCTACATAAGCAGTGTGTGAGTTTCAAGTTTGGGGAAGGTAATTTTCACCATAGAAATGCACCTTAATAATAAATGCATTATATGCATAATCCCATTTGTTAAGGGTGTTGTCCCGCTAATGGAACATTCGTACTTATAGCCTACTGCTATGTGTGCATTTCTTCCCTTATAATGTGAAGAAATAGACTAATAGTTTAGCAACATTTTAAGATAAACGTTCTAATCTGTTGAGTCAACCACATTGCGTCAAAACGTTTTTTGAAACTAGTGGTTGTATTAATTTGGGTTCTATCGTTTCCCCAACTGTCCCAGACTATGTTTGGAATATGAATTTCTCACACAGAATAGAATAGGTCAACTTTTGTACTATGGGGGATATTAGATTGACATAGGCTAGTGCTTTTGATGTTCATTAGGCCTACTCATCTTGTTGGCTGACGAAAAGTACATGTGGACAATAGCTTCAATATGCACCTTGGAATTGGATAAAGACGCAGGCAGTTGCGTCCCTGATGTGTCTGTCTTCACTTGGACAAGGACACAACGGCCACTGGCCATAAAAGGCATAGATTATTTTAGGGTGCATTACGGCCACACAAAGGGGATGCCGTGAAGTGCTTGTCAAATAGTGAATGCGATGGCACAGTGGTTAAGGGCGCTGTACTGCAGCGCCAGCTGTGCCAACAGACTCTGGGTTCGTGCCCAGGCTCTGTCGTAATTGGCCCAGCGTCATCCGGGTTAGGGAGGGGTTGGCCGGTAGGGATATCCTTGTCTCATCGCGCACCAGCGACTCATGTGGCGGGCCGGGCGCAATCAAGGTTGCCAGATGCATGGTGTTTCCTCTGACACATTGGTGCGGCTGGCTTCCGGGTTGTATGCACGCTGTGTTAAGAAGCAGTGCAGCTTGGTTGGGTTGTGTATCGGAGGATGCATGACTTTCAACCTTCGTCTCTCCCGAGCCCGTACATAACATTTTGACAAATTCCTTCCTGTCTTTTTTCAGACTGGAGCATTGAGACTGAGACCCCTTGTGACCTCTCTGTCAGTGATGCTTCACCAGGGAGTGACAGGATCCCTCAGCCGGCCTCTTTCACAGGAGGCTTATTTGACTTAACCTTTCCACAACAACCTGTAGGCCGGAGAAGAGAAGTGACGGTATATGTGACGACTGGGTGAACCAATGAGCAACACACCAACACCAGACCCAGACAGAGAGAGCCTCCCGCCCGAAAAGAGGGACCCCAGACCAGGCCTCTCAGAGCAGATTGCTGCTGTCACATTCAACGTCCCCTTTCCCTACAAGAGCCATAATGTAGTCAAGCCCTACAATGCATCCCACTCAAACCTGCTCCCACCTAAACATGCATCTGTTCCCCCGCTATACCAGCCCTGGACCCAGTCCCCCACCACAGCCTCCACCACCAGAGCCAACCATCTCTCCTCTCCTATCAGGGATAGCCATGGCTGGGCTGAGTGGAGGGAGTACTATTACAGAGGTTGGGTTGCAGTCCCGCCAGGCTGGCATATTCCCTACATTTTCAATCACCGCTCCACATATCCCTCAGAACACCCACGCCGCCACTCTATCTGCAGAAATATGGCCCAGCCTACAGAGGAGCCCGGTGGGGAGGATGGAGGGTACAGTTGCCACTTTAATAAAAAAAAATGAGGGAGAAGTTAAGTCTACACACCGAACAGCAAAACAGACAGAGGGGCCTGTATATGAGAAGAGAGAAACAGGGAGTAAACCAGCCACAGAGCCACAGCTCAGAGGCAGGTTCTGCCCCCCTGAACACTTCTCTTTCTCCTACTGCCTCCAAGGACCTACACCACCAACCTGAACTGGTCTACACACACCACTCCACAGCCCCCAAGTATCCTGATTCAGGGCAAAGTCCTTCTGCGTTTGCAGAAGAATCTCCCATAAAACCGTCACTTACTGTTCAGTCAACAGAGAAAAACTGGACTGTGGGAGTAACAGAAAAAGTAGACGTGTCTACCCCTCTCTCCACCCATCACTCTTCTTACCCCTCCACCTCTTCTGACCAGCTGCCCTGGTTGCTCCCTCACTTTGCGGCAGGCTCTCTAATCGAGCTCAGAGACGGGCGACTGAGGAGGGTGGAGGATTTGCAGACAGAAGACTTCCTGATCAACACAGATGCCTGTCCATCGCTACATCTGAGCTGCTGTACTGTGCAGCACATCTCCCCCTCCACAGACCCATCCCTCTCCCGCCTCTTCATCCTCCTACATGAAGAACATTCTCAGGTGAGCTGGTCCTGATCCTGCTGAGTCTACTACATCATTACATCACACAAGATCATAACAGGGTCAGTGTGTTTTTGGCTTCTTACATTTCCATAATTTATAACATGGAATTCAATATACAAGATATCATACATATTTGCAAATAGCACACTTTTTGATCCGTCTACATCATAAAGTAAGGTAAATAAAATGCTAATGATTTACATTCCTAAAGTATCCCTCATCATGACACGATGCAAGTATTGATGCCAACCCCCAATTGCAGAACCCTACCACCACTTAGAGGACAAACAGAGGTACTGCATTGTCATGATTAACAGTATCTCTCATCACAGGAGTTTCTGGATGTGTATGTGGAGTACCCGTTCTTTGTGTGCGGACGTGGCTGGTCCTCTTGCTGCCCCCCGAGAACAGCCCGTCTGTGTGGACTCCGCTGCCATCAGCTCAGTGTTGGTGATGTCTGCCTGGTTCTTATACCTACATCACCCTCTGCCACCCAGCCACAGGAGCCTGGCACCCCAGCCCGAAGGAGACATGGAGGGCCTAAGACTCTACAAACGTCCTTTCCCCATTCTCCCCTTCCCGCTGCTCCAGACAGGCCAATAAAAGGGCAGGGAGGGGGGCTGGGCCCAGCACGGAAGAGGCATTGGTCAGCCCCTGAGCTGCGTGGCCCAGGCACCAACTGCCCTTACTGACAGTGATAAACACCGTTGCCATTATGGAGAGGGAGCCAACAAGGCCAAGCCAAGCCTAACTTTTGTTTTATTATCTTTATCTCAACCTCACATTCTTTCCATCCCTTTCTTCGTGACTGTCTGTCTCTGTTTTATATAAAGAATAATTATGATAAAGTAGGAAAGAAATGTACATTTGACTCACGGATAGTAAGCAAAGGACAATTGCAGGTACTGGTGTAAAAGCCGTGGATTATCAGAGATGTGAGAGACAGAATATGTCAGGCACAACATATTACCTTTAGCCTACTTTAGAATTTTATCAATTAGATCATTCAGGGGGATATATTTTATTATTCGCTACCTCCTATATATACCATTTTAATTGACAACTGTTTTTTTTGTATGTAGAACAGTGAATGTTGTAGTATGTCTCAGTGAGTGTGAATGGCTCTCTGTGTGCTGTATAGCTGACAGTTGTTGGCATTACCTTATACACCGGTGTCTTTTCTTTGGTGTTTGTCTGTTCTTACTTCAGTATGACAATATTTTTGTTCTGAAATGATAACTCAATCAATCAAATGTATTTATGAAGCCCTTTTTCCGTGAGCCAATGTCACAAAGTGCTATACAGAAACCCAGCCTAAAACCCCAAACAGCAAGCAATGCAGATGTAGAAGCATTGTAAGGTAAATAACTGAGAATGATTTAGGAACTGTTTGTGTTGATTAAGAATAGTAAATGTTTAAAGTATATTTTCTATGCTTTACCTCACCAGATGATGTTTACAACATGTATATCATGTATAAATCCATCAGCGTTTTCAGTTCCCATGCTTTGGCTGTCACTGTGTGAGAAAATACTTTTCTGGCCAAATGATATAAATGTATTGCACCTGCTATGTCTGACAGTTCTGATATATTTTGTTGCTGTAGTCTGACATTTAGTTTTGACAGAAAATATAGCCTCGATTCGCCCACCTGCAGATCTGGAAGGACATCAAAAGGCAGCTGAAACTGAATGATAGCTCAGAGTTCTCTCGATCTGTCTCTTGTGGGCAAAAACCTTGGCATCTCTGGGACCACATGCCTCTGTTGTGTTGTGCAGAGCTTAGTGATGTACAGTAGGTCTGTGCCCCCTCCTTCAGGAAACGGAACCCAACAGGGCTTGCTCTATTAATCCCGCGCAGTCTCGTATTTAACGTCAGCCCCATCATCCCTCACAGCAGCAGCCTCTCAATCTGCATACAGACAGCCATATGTCGTACACCTGACCACCACTCTGCAAACTACACCTTCACCTACCTGTTGTTCAAAGGAAAAATGGGCCGCCATTTTGTTCTCATTGAAATCTAAGTAAACCCAGCTGCTTGTGAAAAAGAATGTATGCTGTAAAATAAATAATCATGTGTCAAAGTAAACACATTTTTGTAGACCGTTTAATGCAATGTTTTTACACAGAGACGCAGAGTGCACACAGCAGAGCTTATCTTTTTAAAAGACACTGTAAAATGTCTGCTCGTGGACAAACAAACAATTGCTCGATTCTAAATTTGTAGCAGTTATTGAGCATCTCTATCATTTCATTTGAGTCTCATGCCTCTGTCCTCGGGGCTGACTTTTTGTATTCATCAACGCTTTCCTTACTTTGATCACTGAAGTAAAATGAGCTTATAAATAAATTGACGACAGTTCAATGTCTGATGTTTCATTCCTCCATGGTATTGACTGGGAATTCTACGATGGTCTCTAGATGAGCATTCTTGATCCTGTGTGTCATGCACCATGTAGTGTATACAGTCCAGATGCCAAAGATCCTCTTTGCAGTTGCACTAAGGCAATATGGCTCTACTTGTTTCAATGCACCAAGGCAATAAAGTAGAACATCTTTGCCAGTACTTTATGTACTTGTCAGTTTGCAGCCAATAATAAAGGAAGTTGGTCTTCCTGCAAGTCCTGAAGCAACAGGTCCTTATAGATCAGGCAGTAAATTAATTTCCCTGCACCATCCCCTCTTTCTTATCTTCCTCTACTAGCCCCCGTGTATCCTGGGAAGGATTTTTCTGTTGGTGGTCAGTGGCAGCCGCAGGTTCTGACCACCATGTTGCGGTACTTCTTCAGGATGACGTTGGAGCTGTCGTCAAAGTAGAGGACTGAGATGCCATGTAGCTGGGTGGGGGCACAGCAGGGTTTGGGCACTGTCTCTGGGTTTATGAAGTGGACCTGGGGGGGGATAGAATATAACACCAGTATCAGGGAAATCATGCACAATTAGAAAGATTCAAGTGTGTGGGAAAATGTGTGTTGATACTTCAAGCAGGTTTTCTCACAGGATGTGAGACATCAAAGAGCGCTTTGATTTCACAAAATGAATATAAGAATTTCAATCAGCTGCTGAATGGTTATATTTACAACGGAGCTAGAGAACCTACAGTGAAACCCTGAGTAAATGCCATATTCAACCCCCTCAGAAATGTACATGATGATATGATTCATGAAAACCATGAATATTCTTACCAGAGTCTGCACAATGGCATGATTGGTAGCATTCATGTAGGAGTTCAGAGGAAAGGCACATTCACCCTGGCAGTAGTACGCCGCATAGCCCTCTGGTGCAATGATCCAGTCCTGAGAGGACAAGTGATAGGACTCATAACAACAGCACATCCAACCAACGGAGATGCAGATGTCATTGAATCTAGTGAAGTCAAACACCTATCTAAGTGGGTGAACAGAGAAAGGAGGAGGAGGACGTGCTCAGATCAGAACAGGACTGGTGTGATAGAAGGAGTCGTAGTACTGTACCTGCCATCCCAGATCTCTGAAGCTGACATACAGCTCATGCTTCTTACAGCCCTGTTTCGGGTCTGTGCTGAGGGTCTCTGAAAGACAATGGGTCATATGAACAACATTACAGATGAATCAACACAATCAACTGTGAGCACTGTATCTTGGTATATGCTATCTATTATCCATAGCCTGAATGCTTTAATCAACACAAAGTACTCTAACATGTCAAAGGAGCAGCCATTTTTCTATCATTATATTACAAGTTTATCAGATAATGTCTGTGTATAGATCTAGTGGCTAGATGACTGATTCCTTGTGCTCCAAGTGGGTGCTCCGTTTGTGCACCTGCTGCAGCCTCAGCGACCTTCAGTGCATCCTGGGGAGTCTTGGGTTTTTTGGAGCGGTTGGGGTTGCGCCCCTTGTGGCCGTGGGCAGAACGGACACTGCGGAGGCGAACCTCGGTTGCCTTGAAGAAGGCCACCATGAAGGGCTGCTTGTCCTGGGGCCCACTGCCCTCCAGCAGCCCCACTAGTCTGGGGTTCACACTCTGACCTGTAGGGGGAGACAGAAAGACATGCACATTTCAGTCCAGGGTACACATTGGGCAGAGAGGGAGAGGTGAAGCCAGAGGATTTACTCCGGCCAAAATCTGCCCGTGTGAGATAAGCCCTTTTTTTAATGGAGGTCTATGTGAGAGTGTCAAATTACCTGAGGCTTATTTGATCGAATAGCAGTTTAAGCTGTTACAAATGTACTGATACAAGTGGATGCACGTGGCATTCCGGCAACTTTGAGAGAAGCAACATAGTTGCGTCTGTTGTTCACACGCATATCTGCCCTCTCATTGGATAGAACGGTTCCATCTGTTCTCGTGTGCCTTCCATCGTTGAGGACATATATTTCTATTGTTAGAGCGGTCACTCGAATATCTTGTCAATATAATACATCGTCTTTGATATTGGTATGCTTCAGTTCAATCTTATGTGGTGGGTGTGTACCAGCCATAGAGCTCTATCTCTGTTGGACAAGTGGACATACAGCACCCTTTTAACTCTGACAGTGACTCACCGTCCATACTCTCCAGAGCAAGCTGCAGGCCCAGGTTCTGATCCGGGTTCACCACCCACTGGTTACTGGTGGCCGTGATGTCAAACACAAGCCAGCCCTCCTCTGCAGCCCACACTACCCGCGTGTCCAGAAGGAACAGGTAGTCGTCACTACTACGGGGCACGCAGACTACTAACATTAGATACACAGCACATGCAGTCTAACAGTTAGATACACAACAAAGAGTTTCTGACCTAGGAAGTGTGCTCTAAATTCTAACATTGGTTGACTAAATTTTTTTTAAATTTTACCTTTATTTAACTAGGCAAGATCAGTTAAGAACAAAATCTTATTTTCAATGACAGCCTAGGAACAGTGGGTTAACTGCCTGTTCAGGGGTAGAACGACAGATTTGTACCTTGTCAGCTCAGGGGTTGGAACTTGCAACCTTGCGGTTACTAGTCCAACGCTCTAACCACTAGGCTACGCTGCCGCCCCAAATCTGCATAACTGTATAGCCTTGCCACTTCACATTGCAATTCAAACCCTTCTCCTCAGTACCAGGTGTGATGCTATCTAGTGCAGTATGTAAAAGTAAAGCAGTTATATAAAAGTTGATCTAGATGGTAGATTCATATTCTAATAACAGTAAAGATTAGCCACCCAGAGAGAACACAGGATACATGAAATCCAAAACAAGAGACAACACGCAGTGTCGATCTAACCCTGCCGATAGCTCTTTTAATAATGGCTCTCTCTTTATCACAGATGAAAATTCCCAGACTGATTGGGGCATATCTCACAGACAATGGCTTTGTTTGCAGATTGAGTTTCAGGCCCCCAGGCTTACTCCTCAGGCTGTCTCTTTGTCTTGCTGCCTTGTCTGTATGAAAGGCAAACGTGTCTCTGAATAACAATGCTTTTGTTCTCAGCACCTTTATAGCCTCACCGTCACCGCTGTGGGACAGGCCATGCCTACACACGACTGAGCTCTGATGTCACCGAGCATGACAAGCTGTGTGTTTGTGTGTGTTGGAGAGAAGGGGGTGTTTTTACTCGTTGGAGAAATCCAACCATTGTTCACTACAATCAAAACGCCTAGTGTGGTCTGTTCTCCAGGAAGAGAGGGGTTGGGATAAGGGAGGGGTGTTAGGTAATGGAGAAGGGGCATTAAGTGAATGGTGGAGGTGTGGGCATTGTGGGGGTGCTCTATTTGTTCAAGGTGGCGTCTCTGCTGTTTCAGGGAGTGGTATATCATTTTATAAGGCCACACACACACAAAGATTAATGGAAGAGGCGTCACCTGTCAGAGGGCTCCTGTAGCACCTGGTACACGCTCACGTGCAAGGTCTCATTCTCAGAGCGTTCTCCGATGTAGTCCTTATAGATTCGGAACTCTGCAGCGGAGACAGCTTCTCCCTCTGGGATCCGGGACAAGTCAAAGCGGAATTCCCTGTTGTGCTGAGAAGACAGGACATCCTGATCCAGCTTAGCTGATGAAAGGAGATGGGGAAGAGAAGAGGTTACTCACTACTGATACCAACTCACCCCGGATCAGCTTTTTCCAATGGCTAACCTCACCCATTATGAGCTGTACAACTAACACAGACGCTGGATGGTTAAAGGCACCTCCCTTTTCTCGCCACATCCCCTGGTCTTTTGAAACAGTGGGGGTGCATGTGTCCCAACACACCCACTGCTGTGAATACAATCAGATCGGAATCCAGTCCATGGTTTAATTCTGTCAAAACTGTCGCTGAATCAAAGTCTTCTGATCCACATTGCTCAGCCCACATATAGGAAGCACTGTGTCAAAAATAGGAAACTCCTGCTTCCATGAGAGAGCTGATTGATCTAAACATCAGTCTGCATAATGTGCCAATGTGGGAGGAAAACCACACTCAAGGCTCAATTTGGCTCTATGTTTAAATTGCACACATGTGCTGACCACAAGAAAAGCACTGACTGGAAAACCACAGCAGCCAATCCAATGCACATGCACATGCAGACATACACCCTGCAGAAACACTATGGTCATAATGTCATCATCTTCAATACACTGATAATACAAGACATGCTCTTTCCATGACATAGGCTGACCAGGTGAATTCAGTTGAAAGCTATGATCCCTTATTGATGTCACCTTGATGTCAATACACTTCAATTAGTGTAGATGAAGGATTAAAGAAGGACTTTTAAGCCTTGAGACAATTGAGACTGATTGTGTACATGTGCAATTCAGAGGGTGAATGGGAAAGACAAATAATTGAGTGCCTTTGAACGGGGTATGGTAGTAGGTGCGAGGCGCACCGATTTGTGTGTCAAGAACTGCAGCGCTGCTGGGTATTTCACGCTCAACAGTTTCCCGTGTGTATCAACAATAGTCCACCACCCAAAGGACATCCAGGCAACTTGACACAACTGTGGGAAGCATTGGAGTCAACATGGGCCAGAATCCCGGTAGAACGCTTTCGACACCTTGTAGAGTCCATGCTCCGACAGATTGAGGCTGTTCTGAGGGCAAAAGGGGGCGCAACTCAATATTAGAAAAGTGTTGCTAATGTGTTGTACACTCAGTGTACAGTATGTTTTCCATAATTTAACCACTATACGTAAAGTACTATACTCTGGAGGTAATGATAAAGCTATAAAATAGCATTTATATGAATGGGCTTTCTGAGAGTATGCTTGATAAATCCCAACAGTTTAAATTTTGAAGGGCCACCAGTGAGATCCACGCTATCCCACCCTGCCCTGAAACAGCTGAGCTACTCTCAGAGTTTCCAGAATAATGGTGGTGGGGCAGAGCCAAAGATTTCCTGGAGGTTCCAACGCCATGTTTTTACAGTGTTACCCAATGTGTTTGTCCTTGGAAAGTTTGGTGGAGGTCTCCGGAGCAATGGGGGACTTCCCACACTGGAGGTGTGCAGAGTGGAGTGATGATTACCCACCTTAAACACATCCTGCCCACTGGCAGCCGCCATGACATCATACGTCTGTCTCACTCATGCCTTGGTAGTGTTTCAGTGCCGGATAACACACACACACACACACACACACACACACACACACACACACACACACACACACACACACACACACACACACACACACACACACACACACACACACACACACACACACACACACACACACACACACACACACACACACACACAATAGCATTAACCCTCTTACAGCAGACACACAACTTAATGCAGCACACATGCACCAAAATGCTTTAAACCCCTTAAAACGACATCTAACCGCACACACATGCACAACACACACATACGCCATAAAGAAGAGCATTCTGAACCCTGCTAGTCATTTGTTTGACCGCAATTAAACGCTGGAAAGAAACCAGGGGCGTTTTTATGAAGGCAATAATTGCTTGTAAGGACTTGGTGTGTTTACGTTAGGGACCATTAGCTCCAGAGATCAGCCCTCAGATATGCAAACTTCTCTTTGTGAGGCATTTCAACACTTTTCTTTGCTCATGACGAAGGGTTCAACTTGCCGTGCTGGCGTTAATAATTTTCAGCTGCCAATCAAAAGATATGGGTGAAGTTTATGAATATCCTACATCAGAGGCACAACTAAACCCTAGAAAATCAGTAAGCTGAAACACAGACTGACTGGCAGACAGCCAGATGTGTAATGTACTTAAGTAAAAATACTTGAAAGTACTATTTCAAGAGTTTTTGGAGGCATCTGTACTTTACTATTTATATTTTTTACAACTTTCACTTTTCCTTGATAACATTCTTCAAGAAAATAATGTACTTTTTACTCAATACATTTTCCCTGACACCCAAAATTATCGTTACATTTTTAATGCTTAACAAGACAGGAAAATTGTCAAATTCAACACTTACCAAGAGAACATCCCTGGTCATCCCTACTGCCTCTGATCTGGCGAACTCACTAAACACACATGCTTAGTTTGTAAATGATGTCTGAGTGTTGGAGAGTGCCCTTGGCTATCCGTAAATAAATACAAAAACAAGAATATTGTGTCAATCGAAGTAACAATAAAAAAATCTCCATCAAAATCCCTCAGTTCAAGCCAGAGATATTTTATTTTACAATGTCTGAATCTCAATACGCCACATTCACCTATGTCGCCCTTCTGCGGTGGAAAGTGGCAGAGTTACAGCGCTGTCTGTCAAACTAGGAGACATCCCGAAAACCTGTCTTCTCACAAAAACGTCTGTAGCATCCGAACAGTTTGGCCACAAGCCCCATGGCCTCGTCTAAAAGTAACCATTCAAATGAATGGATGAAATAAATAAAACATTGCCACAAAACTACAAGGGGTTTTATGTGTGAACAAAATATATATATCGCCTGAGCTTTCTTATATAAAGGACAGACAAAACCTTATTCCTTATGATACATTTTTTGGACTGTCTTATTTGACATTTATTAATGTGTTATTCAATGCATGTTTATATAGAAGTAAAGGCCAAATTCTACATTTGATCAAATAATAAAAAATACAAAGAAATTGGATACCTAAATCAAATTGCTAAATGATCCATGGTATGACTTTGAAACAATTCCATATGGCACCTGAAACAGGGGTAAACCTACATGAATTTGTCCAATATAAACTTTTGATTGCAACTGTTTGGACTAATGATTCCACCCTAGATCAGCTAGATGAAAGCAAGAGTGTGCCAAGACTGTGTCACTGAATGTGCCACTGTCTGTCATCTTGATTACTCAAATTTGTTTCTTGACATGTGTACCTACATACATTATAAACTTTAATTCATAGAATAGGTTGTAGCAACCTCATAGGTATCAGGAGAATTGGAGTATTATGTACTTATGTATATAATGATACACTGAGCTGGGTGAATGGAATATGAATGACAGTCATCCAATATGCTGTAATAGAAATAAGGCCATGCTACAAATATATATATATTGTCCTCCCTTATCCGTAAACAGCACCGGACGCCACTGGTGGAAGTTTGACAAAATTCAGTGGTTTATGTTCGAAAACCCTATTTCTTGGATCAGATGACTTTATCCACCAAAACAACCTTACACCTTGCTTGGCATTTCAGCTAAAACCGTGTCCAACGGAAAAATAAAGCAATCTTTCAAAAAGGGATTAAAAAATAATTGGAGGAATTATAGTATTATGAGTATAGAGAATAAATCCCTGGTGTAATCTCCTTATTCTCCCCCAAAATCAGATTACCATGATAAACAGTCAGCTTTCAATTTAGCCTGTTGGGTTCACACACTGGCGGACTTACCATTAGGCAGAAGAGGCAATTGCCTCACATCATCAAGGGGCCTCATGAGCTTTTCTTTTTGACCCTTGCCTGTCCCATCTCTGTACCCTCCTGCCGGACCACTCTGCCCGCCCCTGACCCTGCCTGCCGACCTGTACGCTTGCCTCTTCTCTGGATTATTGAACCTTGCCTGCCATGTCCTGTCTCTTGCCTGCCCCTTGGACTATTAAACCATTGTTTATTCAACGTGTCTGTATCTGGGTCTTACCTTGATTTCTGATAGTATGAACTGGCCATGACTGACCCAGCAGACACGGCCTCGCTGCGCAACGCCATCTCCACCCAGGGAGCCACCCTCGGTAGGCACGAGAAATTGCTTCGTGGCCTTGGAGAGGGGGTCCAAACGTTGGCTGACCACCATGACTGGGCATTGGCCAGTTTGCTGGAGAAATTCCACGGATTGTCAGGGAGGTCGCCTAGCACGGTTGTAACCCCAAAGCTCCACAGCTACTAGCATTGCCGGCTCATCGGTCACTCCACCTTCTCGGGAGCCCCGCATACCTCTGACGGAATGCTTCAATGGAGAGCCGAACACCTGTCGGGCGTTCCTAGCTCAGTGTACCCTCATCTTCAAGCTTCAGCTCTCCTCCTTCCCCTCGGTTCGCTCCAAGATAGCCTACCTCAACACACTGATGTCCGGGAGGGCTCTTACCTGGGCTACCTCCGTGTGGGAACAACAGCCGGCCATATGCGCTAGTCTGGAGGGTTTTGTGGAAGAAGTGAGGAAGGTCTTTGATGCCACGTTCCCCGGGCGAGAGGCCACCCGGAAGCTAATCCAGCAGTGTAGCTGATTATGCGGTGGATTTCAGCACGTTGGCAGCAGAGAGTTCTTGGAATCAAGAGGCACTGTATGATATGTTCTTGCACGGCACCTCGGAGGAGGTTAAGGATGAGTTTGGAGCCCGGGAGTTACCTACGGAGCTCGATTTCCTCAACGCTTTGACCATCCGTATCGATGGGCGATTACAGGAATGACGGAGGGAGAAGAAAATGGATTTCGCTCCCACGTCCAGGGATATCATTGCTTCTAAGTCAACCCGGAAGCTCCCGACGGTCTCATTGCAGAGAGGACCGGAGGCTTCAAGACCTGCTGCGGAAGACGGCCGAGTCATCACTTCCTGAGCCTATGCCACTAGGCAGAGCTGGAATGGCAATACAGGATCGACACAAAGAGTTGTCTGTATTGTGGGATTCTTGGTCATTTTGTGTCCTCTTGTCCTTTAAAGAAGCCAGACTCACCGGTAGGAGAAAGGACTCTGGTGGGCCATATGGAGAACATTCCTGCTTCCCTTGCTCGCACCCCTTTTCATGACATTATACTGTGGGGAGACCAGTCCAAATCTCTCCAGGTTCTCATTGACTCTGTGGCTGACGAGAGTTTTTTGGAAACTACCCTGGCATCCGAGTTGAACATCCACACTCAGTCCCTCTCCATTCCCATGGATGTTAGAGCGCTGGACGGGCACTCTTTAGTCAGAGTCACCTACGGGTTTCAGGGAACCACATCGAGGCTATCCAGTTCCTGCTCATTAAGTATCCTCTGATTCCCGTTACATTGGGATTCTCCTGGCTTTAATGACACAATCTCCTCATTAACTGGTCTACTGGTGCAATCATGGCTGGAACCTGTTGTGCCACGCCCATTGCCTGAAGTCAGCACAACCTGACCCGGGACATCTTCCTGGGGGCTCGGAAGGTTCCCCAGACCGCTCCGCCATTTCCGCGGAGTACGAGGACCTCTGGGAGGTGTTCAGCAAGGCTTGGGCCATGTTGCTTCTGCCGTACTGACCCTATGACTGCAGGATTGACCTTCTCCCTTGCACCACGCCACTCCCTAGCTACTGGATTTATTTGTCCCTCTTCCTCCCCCGCCGGCACGGGCTTCTTCTTCATGGAGAAAAATAACAAGACCCTGTGCCCGTGCATTGACTACCGGGGACTCAACAACATTAAGAGCCGTTACCCACTACCCCTCATCTCCTCAGCCTTCGAGCCACTTCATGAGGCCACTGTGTTTTCCAAGCTGGATCAACGGAATGTCTACCACCTGGTGCGGATACGAGAGGGGGACGAGTGGAAGACTGCCTTCAACATGGCCAGTGGCCACTACGAGTATCTAATCATGCCCTTTGGCCTCACCAACGCTCCTGCTGTGTTCCAGGCTCTGGTGAATGATGCTCTCCGCAACATGTTGAACTGGTTCATCTTCGTCTACATTGATGACATCCTCGTCTTGTTCCGCTCCCCTCAAAAACATGTGCTCCACGTTCGGCAGGTCCTTCAAAACCTTCTGGAGAATCAGCTGTTTGTGAAGGCGGAGAAGTGCGAGTTCATGTACTGGCTTAAGCAGGGGGACACGTCTGGCACTGCAGGATTTGAGTCCTTGGCGGCGTAGTGTGTTACTGATGGTAGGCTTTGCTCCACCATCCCCTTTATGGGTTACATAATCTGTCCAGATAGATCCCAGGAAGGTTATAGCTGTGATGGATTAGCCTCAGCCTACGTCCAGGGTGCAGCTCCAATGTTTCCTGGGGTTCTCCAATTTCTATCGCCATGGAGGTAATTTTACAGGTCATGAACACCACAGCAGGTCAAACACACTGGATTGTATTCATTAATAATCTTAGAGTAGGAGAGCTGATCTAGGATCAGGTGCGTGAAGTCTTGCAAATTGTCCCCCCGGTTCATCGGCCCTTTCCCCATCTCCAAGGTCTTTAGCCCCTCTGCTGTTCGTCTTCTTTTGCCCCGTAACCTTCGTACCCAATACCCCACCTTTCATGTGTCCCATATTAAGCCTGTGTCTCACATTCCTTTGTCTTCCTTTTCCAGGCCAACCCCTCCTCCCCATGTCGTTGATGGCCATCCGGCGTACACGGTGAGACACCTTCTGAGGGTTTGACCACAGGATAGGGGTTTCCAGTACCTGGTTGACTGGAAGGGTTATGGCCAGGAGGAGAGGTGCTGGGTCTCCGCTAGCGACATCCTGGACCCAGCCCTCATCGCCGACATCCAATCTGGTATGCTCCCAGGTAGGACGCCAGGGGGGGGTGTTTGGGATCATTGTCATGCTGAAAGACCCAGCCACGTTTCATCTTCAATGCCCTTGCTGATGGAAGGAGGTTTTCACTCAAAATCTCACGATACATGGCCCCATTCATTCTTTCCTTTACATGGATCAGTCATCCTGCTCCCTTTGCAGAAAAACTGCCCCAAAGCATGATGTTTCCACCCCCATGCTTCACAGTAGATATGGTGTTCTTTGGATGCAACTCAGCATTCTTTGTCCTCCAAACACAACGAGTTGAGTTTTTACCAAAAAGTTATATTTTGGTTTCATCTGACCATATGACATTCTCCCAATCTTCTTCTGGATCATCCAAATGCTCTCTATCAAACTTCAAACGGGCCTGGGCATGTACTGGCTTAAGCAGGGGGACACGTCTGGCACTGCAGGATTTGAGTCCCTGGCGGCGTAGTGTGTTACTGATGGTAGGCTTTGTGACTTTGGTCCCAGCTCTCTGCAGATCATTCACTAGGTCCCCCCGTGTGGTTCTGGGATTTTTGCTCACCGTTCTTGTGATCATTTTGACCCCACGAGGGTGAGATCTTGCGTGGAGCCCAAGATCGAGGGAGATTATCAGTGGTCTTGTATGTCTTCCATTTCCTAATAATTGCTCCCACATATGATTTCTTCAAACCAAGCTGCTTACCTATTGCAGATTCAGTCTTCCCAGCCTGGTGCAGGTCTACAATTTTGTTTCTGGAGTCCTTTGACAGCTCTTTGGTCTTGGCCATATTGGAGTTTGGAGTGTGACTGTTTGAGGTTGTGGACAAGTGCCATTAATACAGGTAACGAGTGGAGGACAGAGGAGCCTCTTAAAGAAGAAGTTACAGGTCTGTGAGAGCCAGAAATCTTGCTTGTTTGTAGGTGACCAAATACTTATTTTCCACTATAATTTGCAAATAAATTCATTAAAAATCCTACAATGTGATTTTCTGGATTTTTCTTCTCATTTTGTCTATCATAGTTGAAGTGTACCTATGATGAAAATTACAGGCCTCTCTCATCTTTTTAAGTGGGAGAACTTGCACAATTGGTGGCTGACTAAATACTGTTTTGCCCCACTTGTATATACTTGTGTTCTCTGTTTGTCTGTTGCCAGCTCATCTTGTTTGTCAAGCTACCAGCGTTTGTCCTGTCAGCTCCTGTTTTTTCCCAGCCTCTCTTTTTCTTGCCCTCCTGGTTTTGACCCTCGCGTCTTCCCGTCTCTGTACCCGCCTGCCGGACCACTCTGCCTGCCCCTGACCCTGCCTGCTGACCTGTACCCTTGCCCCTTCTCTGGATTATTGACCCTTGCCTGCCTTGCCTGTCCCTTGGTCTAATAAACCATTGTTTATTCAACTGTTCTGCATCTGCGTCTTACCTTGATTTCTGATACAACTAGTCGAAAGAAGGCCAGTTTTATTGCTTCTTTAATCAGTACAACAGCTTTCAGCTGTCCTAACATAATTGGAAAAGGGTTTTCTAATGATCAATTAGCCTTTTAAAATTATAAACTTCGATTAGCTAACACAACGTACCATTGGAACACAGGAGTGATGGCTGCTGATAATGGGCCTCTGTACGCCTATGTAGATATTCCATTAAAATAAAGGTGAAATAAAAAAAATAAAAAAATAAAATCAGACGTTTCCAGCTACAATAGTCGTTTACAACATTAACATTGTCTACACTGTATTTCTGATAAATTTTAAGTCATTTTAATGGACAAAAAAGTGATTTTCTTTAAAAAACAAGGACATTTCTGAGACCCCAAACTTTTGAACGGTAGTGTATATTCTGTATCCTATCCTATCTTACTCTATGCCGCTCTGACATCGCTCGTCCAAATATTTATATATTCTTAATTCCATTCCTTTACTTTGGATTTGTTTGTATTGTGTGTATTGTTGTGAAATTGTTAGATATTACTTGTTAGATATTACTGCGCCTTTGGAGCAAGAAACACAAGCAATTCACGCCACCCACAATAACATCTGCTTAACACGTGTATGTGACAAATAACATTTGATTTTAATTGATTAGGGAAACCTGTTCTCGACGAGGTAGTAGAAACCCAGCCCCGGACCTTAGACTCTAGGGTGAAGAATGACGCCGGTTTACAGGCTCCCAACCAATTGTGCTATTTTGTGTGTTTTTTTTGCATTGTTTGAAACTCATTTTGTACATAATGTTGATGCTACCATCTCTTATGACCCAAAAGATCTTCTGGACATCAAAACAGCGATTACGCACCTTGAGCTGGAAGAAGATTTCTCTTAAATGAGTCTGACGCGAAAGATATAAAGTTGCTCAAAAGGCCCAAATCCCAGTCATTCCGATGAAGAAAATAAGGAAATACTGGGGTCGCAGATCAGTGTGCTTTGTGAGAATTACTTGGCGAGTGGGTAACCCACCTCTACCATTCGTTCTATTGGCCAATGTGCAATCGCTGGAGAATAAACGAGACTATCCTACCAAAGGGACATTAAAAACTGTAATATCTCATGTTTAACCGAGTTGTGGCTGAACGACGACACAGATAATATATAGTTGGTTGGGTTTTCCATGGGATGGGGGTGTGTGCGATGTCTAATATTAAGGTAGTCTTGAGGTATTGCTTGCATGAGGTAGAGTACCTCATGATAACCTGTAGACTATACTATCGACCAAGAGAGTTTTCATCTATATTTTTCATAGCCGCCTTTTTACCACCACAAACCGACGCTGGAACTAAGACCGCACTCAACGAGATGTATAAGGCCATAAGCAAACAAAAAAATGCTAATCCAGAAGCAGCTCTCTTAGTGGCGAGGGACTTTAATGCAGGCAAATTTAAATATGTTTTACCTCATTTCTACCAGCATGTCACATGTGCAACCAGAGGAGAAAAAAAACTCAAGACCACCTTTACTCCACTCACAGAGATGTGTACAAAGCTCTTACTCCCCCTCCATTTGGCAAATCTGACCATAATTCGATCTTCCTGATTCCTACTTACAAGCAAAGACTAAAGCAGGAAGTGCCAGTGACTCGCTCAATACGGAAGTGGTCAGATGATGCGGATGCTACGCTACAGAACTGTTTTGCCTGCAAAGACTGAAATATGTTCTGGGATTATACTGGGAGTATACCATCTCAGTCACCGGCTTCATCAATAAGTGCTTACACAATGACGATGTCCCCAAAGTGACCGTATGTACACATCCCAACCAGAAGCCATGGTTTACAGGCAACATCCGCATCGAGCTAAAGGCTTGAGCTGCCGCTTTCAAGGAGCGGGAAAATAATCTGGATGCTTGTATGAAATCCTGCTATGCCCTTAGAAAAACCATCTAACAGGCAACGTGTCAATACAGGACTAAGATTGAATCCTACGCTCGTCAGATTTGGCAGGGCTTGCCAACTATTATGGACTACAAAGGGAAACCCAGCCGCAAGCTGCCCAGTGGTGCGAGTCTACCAGATGGGCTAAATGCCTTTTATGCTCGCTTCGAGGCAAGCAACACTGAAGCATGCATGAGAGCACCAGCTGTTCCGGACGACAGTGTTATCACGTTCTCCATAGCCGATGTGAGCAAGACCTTTAAAAAGGTCAACATTCACAAGGCCGCGGGGCCAGAAAGATTACCAAGTGTCTTCACTGACATTTTCAACCTCTCCCTGACCGGGTCTGTAATACCTTCATGTTTCAAGCACCATAGTCCCTGTGCCCAAGAAAGCAAAGTTAACCTGTGTAAATGACTACCACCCCGTTGCACTCACGTCAGTGTCGAAGAAAACCAGCCCAGTCACGGACCAGGATGTCTTGCTCCCAGGCAGACTAAATAACTTTTTTGCCCACTTTGAGGACAATACAGTGCCACTGACATGGCCTGCAACGAAAACATGCGGACTCTCCTTCACTGCAGCCGAGGTGAGTAAGACATTTAAATGTGTTAACCCTCGCAAGGCTACAGGCCCAGACGACATCCCCAGCCGCGCCCTCAGAGAATGCACAGACCAGCTGGCCGGTGTGTTTACGGACATGTTCAATCAATCCCTATACCAGTCTGCTGTTCCCACATGCTTCAAGAGGGCCACCATTGTTCCTGTTCCCAAGAAGGCTAAGGTAACTGAGCTAAACGACTACCGCCCCGTAGCACTCACTTCCGTCATCATGAAGTGCTTTGAGAGACTAGTCAAGGACCATATCACCTCCACCCTACCTGACACCCTAGAACCACTCCAATTTGCTTACCGCCCAAATAGGTCCACAGACGATGCAATCTCAACCACACTGCACACTGCCCTAAGCCATCTGGACAAGAGGAATACCTATGTGAGAATGCTGTTCATCGACTACAGCTCGGCATTCAACACCATAGTGCCCTCCAAGCTCGTCATCAAGCTCGAGACCCTGGGTCTCGACCCCGCCCTGTGCAACTGGGTATTGGACTTCCTGATGGGCCGCCCCCAGGTGGTGAGGGTAGGCAACAACATCTCCACCCCGCTGATCCTCAACACTGGGGCCCCACAAGGATGCGTTCTGAGCCCTCTCCTGTACTCCCTGTTCACCCACAACTGCGTGGCCACGCACGCCTCCAACTCAATCATCAAGTTTGCGGACGACACAACAGTGGTAGGCTTGATTACCAACAAAGGCGAGACGGCCTACAGGGAGGAGGTGAGGGCCCTCGGAGTGTGGTGTCAGGAAAATAACCTCACACTAAATGTCAACAAAACTAAGGAGATGATTGTGGACTTCAGGAAACAGCAGAGGGAACACCCCCTATCCACATCGTTGGAACAGTAGTGGAGAGGGTAGCAAGTTTTAAGTTCCTCGGCATACACATCACAGACAAACTGAATTGGTCCACTCACACAGACAGCATCGTGAAGAAGGCGCAGCAGCGCCTCTTCAAACTCAGGAGGCTGAAGAAATTTGGCTTGTCACCAAAAGCACTCACAAACTTCTGCAGATGCACAATCGAGAGCATCCTGGCGGGCTGTATCACCACCTGGTACGGCAACTGCTACGCCCACAACCGTAAAGCTCTCCAGAGGGTAGTGAGGTCTGCACAACGCATCACCGGGGGCAAACTACCTGCCCTCCAGGACACCTACACCACCCGATGTTACAGGAAGGCCAGAAAGATCATCAAGGACAACAACCACCCGAGCCACTGCCTGTTCACCCTGCTATCATCCAGAAGGCGAGGTCAGTACAGGTGCATCAAAGCTGGGACTGAGAGACTGAAAAACAGCTTCTATCTCAAGGCCATCAGACTCTTAAACAGCCACCACTAACATTGAGTGGCTGCTGCCAACACACTGACACTGACACTGACTCAACTCCAGCCACTTTAATAATGGGAATTGATGGGAAATGATGTAAAATATATCACTAGCCACTTTAAACAATGCTACCTTATATAATGTTACATACCCTACATTATTCATCTCATATGCATACGTATATACTGTACTCTATATCATCGACTGCATCCTTATGTAATACATGTATCACTAGCCACTTTAACTATGCCACTTTGTTTACATACTCATCTCATATATCTCATCTCTCGTATATACTGTACTCGATACCATCTACTGTATCTTGCCTATGCTGCTCTGTACCATCACTCATTCATATATCTTTATGTACATATTCTTTATCCCCTTACACTGTGTATAAGACAGTAGTTTTGGAATTGTTAGTTAGATTACTTGTTGGTTATTACTGCATTGTCGGAACTAGAAGCACAAGCATTTCGCTACACTCGCATTAACATCTGCTAACCATGTGACAAATACAATTTGATTTGATGAAGTGCTTTGAAAGGCTGGTCATGGCTCACATCGACACCGTCATCCCAGAAGCCCTAGACCCACTACAATTTGCATACCGCCAACAGATCCACAGATGATGCAATCTAAATCGCACTCCACACTTTTTATTTTTATTTTTTTATTTTACCTTTATTTAACCAGGCAAGTCAGTTAAGAACAAATTCTTATTTTCAATGACGGCCTAGGAACAGCGGGTTAACTGCCTGTTCAGGGGCAGAACGACAGATTTGTACCTTGTCAGCTCGGGGGTTTGAACTTGCAACCTTCCAGTTACTAGTCCAACGCTCTAACCACTAGCTCTAACGCTCTAACCCTGCCGCCCCACTGCCCTTTACCACCTGGACAAAAGGAACAACTATGTGAGAATGCTGTTCATTGACTACAGTTTAGCATTCAACACAATAGTGCCCAAAGTTCATCACTAAGCTAAGGACCCTGGGACTAAACACCTCCCTCTGCAACTGTATCCTGGACTTCCTGACGGGCTGCCCCCAGGTGGTAAGGGTAGGCAACAACACATCTGCCATGCTGGTCCTCAACATGGGGGCTCCTCAAGAGTGTGTGCTTAGCCACCTCCTGTACACCCTGTTCACCCACGACTGCGTGGCCAAGCCCGACTCCAACACCACCACTAAGTTCGCTGACGACAAAACGGTGGTAGGCCTGATCACCGACAACGATAAGACAGCCAGTAGGGAGGACGCCAGAGACCTGGCAGTGTTGTGCCTGGACAACAACCTCTCCCTCAACGTGAGCAAGACAAAGGAGGTGATCATGGACAACAGGAAAAGGAGGGCCGAACACACCCACATTCACATCGACGGGGCTGTAGTTAAGAGATTCAAGTTCCTTGGTGTCCACATCACCAACAAACTATCATGGTCCAAACACACCAAGAAAGTTGTGAAGAGGGCACGACAATGCCTTTTCTCCCTCAAGAGAGTGAAAATATTTGGCATGGGTCCGCAGATCCTCAAAAAGTTCTACAGCTGCACCATCGAGAGCATCCTGACCGGTTGCATCACTACCAGGCATGGCAACTGCTCGGCATCGGACCGTAAGGCACTACAGAGGGTAGTGCGTACAGCCCAGTACATCACTGGGGCCAAGCTTTCTGCCATCCAGGACCTATATACTAGGTGGTGTCAGAGGAAGATCCCAAATATTGTCAAAGACTCCAGTCACCATCATAGACTGTTCTCTCTGCTACCGCATGGCAAGCGGTACCGGAGCGCCAAGCCTAGGTCCAAAAGGCTCCTTAACAACAGTTAATCAAACAGCCACCCGTACTATTTGCATTGACCCCCACCCCTTTGTTTTTACACTGCTGCTACTCGCTGTCTATTATTTATACATAGTCACTTTACCCCTACCCACATGTACAAATGACCTTGACTAACCTGTACCCCCGCACATTGACTCAGTACCGGTTCCCCTCATTATTGTTATTTTATTGTTACTTTTTATTTTTTACTTTAGTTTATTTACTAAATGTTTTCTTAACTCTATTTTCTTAAAACTGCATTGTTGGGCTTGTAAGTGAGCATTTTGCGGTAAGGTGTGCTTAGTCACCTCCTGTACTCCCTGTTCAACACCTGTTGTATTCGGCGCATGTGAGAAATACAATTTGATTTGATACAAAACGCATTTCTTTAGTAAAAAGACAGGTGCTGCAGATAATACTGCTATTATCATTGAGGCAGAGGACATGCATGTGTAGCCCATGAATCTGATGCTGTCTGGCCAAAAACAGTATGGCATTTTTTAGCCAGACAGCATCCGATACATATAGTAAGACAGAGGGGCACTGTTTTGCATTTGCTCGGATCCTTTCTCCAGTGAGATAGTTTCAACCTCCTGCGAATTGAAGGAAAGTTGACGGGTGCACAACACACTGTTCAGATGCTGGAATTAATTTGGATGAATGTGTGAAGGTAACCTACTTTTTGAAGTGATTTGTTTGACAATCAGATGAAAACACCATGAATGGTTGTATTCATGCCACATTTAAAGGTAATACATTTTTACAGTTACATTATGTCTATACTATAAAACCCTTTTTTTTAAATCCCAAAACTGTTATACGTCAAAATTGAACTATACAGCATAATCTTCTTTATTTCATTTCACATGGAGAGCTGTGAAAGATGACGGATAGGCCTGTCTCCTATTCCCATATGTTGCAGGTGTGTTCTCATGGGAACAAGAACATCCCAGAGACATCTGTATCAGCCTATGGCAGACTCCCAGCAAGAAGCACTAGCAGTGCAGGAATGCAGGTCAACTCAGTCCAACCAGGAACCATGCAGTCAGAATATAGTCAGACTGCTAAAGCAGGCCTGAGCTCTGTATTCAGTATCGCTATAGCTCTATTATAATCACACAGATGGGCAGGCAAGCTACAGATGCGTGCAGTCAAACTGCATCTGTATGGTCAGATGTGTTGCATGGACATGAGATGAATACATATTGGTAGTGGGCAGACTGGATGGTGGTTGGAGATTCTAACACCACTGAGTCTGTGGGCATGTGCATACACTCCATGGCCATGGTAGTCGAGCATCTAATTCCAAAAATAATGGGCATTGGAAGACAAAGCTTTTCCACGTTAATTTGTTTAGAAAGTGAAAGGCACAAAACAAATAAAACTGAAGAAATTCCATAATTTCCAAGAAGCGTCAACGTTGGCCACCTATATACCTGCACATACAGTAGAGAGAGGGGGGAAGAGTAGCTCTCTTTCCCTCACTGGAAGCTGTGGTTTGTCGAGGGGAAATGCCTTAATCCAGTTTGGCTTTAAGCGATCACTCCAGAGACCACCATGACTGGCTCTTTACAGAATGGTGGGAAAACAGACTGCCAATCAACAGGAGAGTGGCCATTGGTTCATGAGAGGATTGGGGCACTGTGTTTCCTTATCTTTCTTTCTCTTTTCTCTGCCCTTCAAACTCAGCAAAAAAAGAAACGTCCTATCACTGTCAACTGCGTTTATTTTCAGCAAACTTAACATGTGTAAATATTTGTATGAACATAACAAGATTCAACAACTGAGACATGAACTGAAAATGTTCCATCCACAGACATGTGACTAACACAAATTGAATAATGTGTCCCTGAACAAAGGGGGGGGGGGGTTCAAAATAAAAAATAACAGACAGTTTCTGATGTGGCCACCAGCTGCATTAAGTACTGCAGTGCATCTCCTCCTCATGGACTGCACCAGATTTGCCAGTTCTTGCTGTGAGCCCCACTCTTCCACCAAGGCACCTGCAAGTTCCCAGACATTTCTGGGGGGAATGGCCCAAGCCCTCACCCTCAGATCCAACAGGTCCCAGACGTGTTCAATAGGATTGAGATCTGGGCTCTTCGCTGGCCATGGCAGAACACTGACATTCCTGTCTTGCAGGAAATCACGTACAGAACGAGCAGTATGGCTGGTGGCATTGTCATGCTGGAGGGTCATGTCAGGATGAGCCTGCAGGAAGGGTACCACATGATGGAGGATGTCTTCTCTGTAATGCACAGTGTTGAGATTGCCTGCAATGACAACAAGCTCAGTCCGATGATGCTGTGACACACCGCCCCAGACCATGACGGACCCTCCACCTCCAAATCAATACCGCTCCAGAGTACAGGCCTCGGTGTAACGCTCATTCCTTAGACGATAAACGCAAATCTGACCATCACCCCTGGTAAGACAATACCGCGACTCGTCAGTGAAGAGCACTTTTTGCCAGTCCTGTCTGGTCAAGCGACCGTGGGTTTGTGCCCATAGGCATCGTTGTTGCAGGTGATGTCTGGTGAGGACCTGCCTTACAACAGGCCAACAAACCCTCAGTCCAGCCTCTCTCAGCCTATTGTGGACAGTCTGAGCACTGATGGAGAGATTGTGCGTTCCTGATGTAACTCGGGCAGTTGTTGTTGCCATCCTGGACCTGTCCCGCAGATGTGATGTTCGGATGTACCGATCCTGTGCAGGTGTTGTTACATGTGATCTGCCACTGCGAGGACGATCAGCTGCAATTTATTGCCCTGGCCACATCTGCAGTCCTCATGCCTTCTTGCAGCATGCCTAAGGCACGTTCACGCAGATGAGAAGGGACCTTGGGCATCTTTCTTTTGGTGTTTTTCAGAGTCAGTAGAAAGGCCTCTTTAGTGTACTAAATTTTCATAACTGTGACCTGAATTGCCTACCATCTGTAAGCTGTTAGTGTCTTAACGACTGTTCCACAGGTGCATGTTCATTAATTGTTTATGGTTCATTGAACAAGCATGGGAAACAGTATTTAAACTCTTTACAATGAAGATCTGTGGAGTTATTCGGATTTTTACGAATGATCTTTGAAAGACAGGGTCCTGAAAAAGGGCTGTTTCTTTTTTTGCTGAGTTAATGCACTTCTCTCTAACAAGGTCACTCTGTACATTCTCACGTGAATTGGAATAAAAGTGTAAAAGTGCCATATCTATTCCTGATGATAAACTGACATCCTAACACATACAGTGGTCCTGTGTGGCTCAGTTGGTAGAGCATGGTGTTTGCAATGCCAGTGTTTGTTTCCCATGGGGAACCAGTATGAAACTAAATGCTCTCACTACTGTGAATTGCTCTGGATAAGTGGATAAGCTAAAGGACTGAAATGTAAATGTAAAGCAGGCCATAAAGCCCAACCTGTAAGCCCTGTCTATGGAAGAAAAGCCACATCCGGGTGGGAGTCACAGGCACCATTCCGTCTACTGTTTCACTTTAGTGATATCAGACCCGTAGTGAGATCTCCAAAGGAAACAAAAGCAGGATTTGGGTTTTTAGAAACGCAATCATGTCCAAGGAAGCACCCCCCCTCCCCTCCCCTTGATTTACACACACACTGCCAGCTGTCTCCTGTAAAGAGTATTTAGATGCAGTACCTGAGTCTTTATCTCCCTGTCAACTTGTCCTGCCCTCCCCAGGGTACTGAAATGCCTGTTCAAATCCTAGTCATGCGAAACAAAGCCTTGCTGAAGCCGGTCTCCCAGAGCTTTAACAGGATTCAGGGGAAATCGGATACAGCCATGTTGTCATAACATTTACAACTCAGAATGCAGAACAGTCTTAGAGCAGTCTTATCGGAAGCACAGGGAAAGTTACCTCAAAGCCTCCACATTTAGGAGCTGTACACAAATCGAACGTCATGCACACAGACAAACACTTAGCTAATGCACTTCGGGTTCAACAGTACTGTCCTTTCTGCAAAGTGCCTTCAGACAACAAAAAGGCATTGAAGAAAGCTTTCACTCTTTAATCCTTATGCTAACAGGTAAACTGGAAGTAAGCCTGTTTTTTTCAGTCAACTCCTGTGCTATAAGGCTAGGTTAAGCCCAGAGAGACTGTTGTCTGGGAGCACCACTGGATCCTCAGCAGTGCTCTGTCCAAGCATTAAAACACACCCACACTTCACCTCGTCTGACCTTTGCTCTCCTATTCAGCAGACCTACAGACCAGACAGGTCCACAGAGAACCCCTGAGAGAAGTGTTTTTCAAAACTATTTTCCAATGAAATGTAGGCCACCCTAGCGATGAGACATTGAGTCACTGAATGAGTCAAAGCAAGCATTAAGAGTGTTTTGTAAACTATCAGCATGACAGTGCCAGTATCAGATATCACAAAGTAAACATAAACAGCAGTTTAGGTAACGTCTTGGTAATGTTCATGTGAGATGTGTTGAGTAAAAACCAGTTTAAAGAGATTAAGAGCCTGTGTCAAGACTGCGTCGTCTCTTGCGCAAAGGTGAACTAAAATGATTTTTGCTTTTAAAAAATAAAGTAAGATATGTTGGGAAAGCTGTTTTATGCTACAGCATTAATGAGATAATGTAGACTAAACAATAACTTCTCAATTCATATCCATCGAAATGAATTGATACGTCTCTGGATAGGGTGATGATAAGGACATACCAATATTGACAAAGCTCATCACCATATCCGCGTCATTGAGAAAACTGCTGTCTTGGGGGGTCACCATCGGGGGTCCCTGGGTCGTGAAGACGGGTTTATAATATGAGTAGCCGGCGGGCTGTTGTCCATAAGTGGAAATAGCGTTGTACAAATTCAGCATAAACATCGGGGCTGCGTTATGTTTGGTATAGATGTGCGGCCGGGGCCGGTGGGGCAGCCCCAGGATGGAGAGGATTTCTCGCTGTATCTCCCGGCGCTCCTGGTTCCGCAGACGGCGCTGGATGAAGCTGGATTGAACTTCGTTATCCAGAGTGAAGTTAGAAAAAGTTGTGTCGGCCAAAATACAATAACCCCAAGCAAGAACCATCGCCGACGCACGTTGATGCAATAAAACCACCATTATCAAATTCATCCGTGTAATTGATTCATATAAGGGTAGAGATAGGCTATATAAAATTAGTGTCTCAAATCCGCATGCATTGGAGGACGAATTTAGACACTGATTTTACTTTAGAAACTAAATCAAACATCAGCCACACATCATTTGCATTGGTGCACACCACTCGCGATTGCTGTTGGAGTGTGCTCGCGCTGCTGCTGCGATGTCAAGCAGCTCCCCTGCCATCGGACTTTATTGAGTTGCAGTATCTGAGGGGAGGGGTCAGTGGGCTCTGGGATGGGATTTCCCCATGGGGGATCAGGGGGTCAATGTCGTTGCTGGTTGCGTATGCACCTCTATCTGGGTAAACGTTTAAAACCTAATTGTCCTGTCCTATCAATCCTTTGTTTGGACATGATTGCAACTAGTGTATCAGTTGATAAACTGGTGCCATATAGCTACTAAGTAACTTAGACAAGAATTCAGTAGATTCTGTTAAATTGTGCACCTGATAAACTTGCAGGTGTGCAAATAGTATAACCACCACAAGTTTATCATTATCACAGTTTATCTCATTTTAGTTTTTCTATAGGGACAACATTTACGCATACAGTTTTTGCTAGCTTGCATGCTGGCATGTGCGCGCGCACACACACACACACACACACACACACACACACACACACACACACACACACACACACACACACACACACACACACACACACACACACACACACACACACACACACACACACACACACACACACAAAAAATACCAATATAAATTACAAGAGCTGAAAGCACCTGTTTCCAATAGGTCTATCCAGACTCAAAGGTTCCACTCCAGCCTAATTTTGAACTGCAAGTGAAGCATGTGACAGTTAGGGACAGTTGATTACTTCTTGGCACAGCATTGACTCCTGCTGTGTAAGTGCCTCCCTTTCCCATTACTGTAACTACAGAGTCTTCTGGCCTGGCGTTCCCCCCGCTGTGTGGCCGTCCCAGGGTTCCTTACTCCTCTGCTCCTGAGCTCAAAGGTCAAATACATCCCAACACAGCTCCTCAGCTGAAAGGTTAAATTGGTATCTGACCAACATCTCGTTTCAATACCCCTCTGGAAAGTTTAGAGCATGCTTTTCAGCCTATGACGTCAATAAATCACAAATTCCAATTGTGTTTTGTTAGGGCACAAGCAACCCTGTTCTACATTACCGATTGTTGCATGAGTGTTCCCACTACGCCCCTGTGGTCAATCAAAGGGTAATGGGTAATGAGGGATAATCCTCTAATCCCTCTTTCACACCAGCAGATACCTTTGAACCTAAACAATGAGTCAGGGTCCACCCTTGTTTTGTGTGAATGATCAACAGCAGCCCTGTGGAGACACATGACAAGGGAGGTGCCAATGTAGCCACTGAATTACAGGACAAAGGTGCGAAGTTCCCCAAGGCCAGGGTTCTTCTTTTTGTGTGAGAGGAGGGTGGGGAGGGGCCCAGAATCTTTGGCATCACCCACACACGACACACAGCCTACTACTGTGGAGGTTTTCTATTGTTCCACACTACAGAGCACTAAGAATGTAGTGGGCCTATAAATAACTTCTGAAAATCCTCACCTGAAAGGTAAAATACCCACTAAGCACCGAATGATGACCATCTCTTTTGGACGTCTTTTTTTGTGTATAGACCGGCCTTGACTACGGTTCAGTATGGACCGCACAGTAAAGAATAATTGTGTATAGTACAGTGCAGTATAGTTCAGTACAGTACAGTACAGAATATTAAACTCTACTGTACTCTGCTAAATTAAACTTTACTGTCCGGTGCCACACTTTACTGGGATTTTCAAACTTGTGAAAAATAGCCTAAACGTCAATGATTCATTCAGATTCGGTCTGGACTGGAATGACCACATTTTTTAAAACTTGTTTGGGGGTTGAGCTCATTAGTATAATACCCAGTATGCTTTGCAAGTGTTTGTTTTATATTTAGAATTTGGTCATTCGGCAGACGCTCTTATCTAGAGCGACTTTCAGTCATTTCATTCAACTACGGTAGATAAACAACAACATATCACAGTCATAGTAAGAACAATAATCCTATAATAATTCTGTAGTGAGAATGTTATGGTAGTTGAAGTGTTCTATTGATTTCTTGTGTAGGTTGGCCTACTATGAACATCATTGCTGCTGTTTTTTTAATTTTTTAAAATTCATATATATATATATATATATTTTTGTGTAATTTGTGTGTATTTTGAAAAGCTAACATAAGTGCATGTGACAGATGGGAGCAATAAAACATATTCTATATTGGCTCCACTTTTTTAAATTAAATGGAAATGTTCATTTAAAAGTTAATATTGTGATACATTCTCAATGAAGTTAACATTGTATGTGCAGTTGAAATTTGGCCATTGAGTAAATTACCAACAAATATGTATTTTCAACACTCATTCAGAACTGAAAATTAACCTGATTTCAACATCCATAAAATACTTTTTCCCCAACATGTTTAAAATACTACTTTTAAACATTCGGAAAATACATCTTTTAGATGTCTTTTCAACGTCATTTTACTTACCTACATTTGCTGTCCTTGAGCCACCAAAACGAAATATTATCCTGGCTATAAATGTGGTGTTATTATAATGAAGATCTATTTAAGTAACATACATACACACTTTCATAGCCCTTCAATCCACTCAAAGGTATGTGTGCAGTGTGTGTGTGTGTGGGTGGGTGGGGGGGGGACCTCATGCCAAGAACAAAGCCAGTTGTTTAACCCACATCAAACTGCCTCAGTCAAAACCATGTCCCACTCAGAAATTGTGTCTCGGTGGGTTTGGGGTGGAAATAATCCCTGGATTCATCTAAAGGAAATTATCAAAGGACATGGTTTTCACATGTGGGCAACCTCACATTTTACCCTATAACAAACCAAAATTAACTTTAATATTAACTGCACATAAAATATTTAACTAAAAATGACAACATTATAATGAGAACAACATCATTTTCTTCAGCTTAGTCATTTTAACAGGGGGCCTAATTCCACCACTTTTTGTTGGGGAAGAAGATGCTGTGGAAGTTAAGCATTTTACTGCTGTTGAGAACAACCATGGAAAAACAACTAAATCCCCTAAACCCTTACATCTGCAGTACCCTACAACTGTTGCGTACACAGCCACATGCTGCCCTCTTGTGTATCAATGTGGTAATGGACCACATGAACAGAGACATCAGCATACAGTAGTAGGGTACCTTTCCTCCTCAATTATGACCTAATAGAAAAGTTGTATTATGCTCGATAAATAGGTTTTTGCAATAAACTCCCTATGTGAGTAAACTAGTCAGTAGGAATATATAGACTATTCAAATGAATTGGTTAATTTACAACAATAACATTTGTTGAATAAAATACAAACACTACCCCTTGAAATTCTAGTTGGGCAATTCCACAGCATGATTGCAAAGTTAAACAAACCACAAGTCTTCATGCACAAGGACTACTTTGAACAATAACACGGTACATATTGTGCATAGAGTTGTATGGATTGCAATCATTGGGTTTAGTTTGTCATACATTTTAAAGTGAAAAATCGGAGTTCCGAGACACCAAGACTTCTCCATGGTTATTCTAAATATTACAAAGTTCCCATAAAGGAGTCGAATAATGGAACACCCAATACTACAGTAGAGATTGTAATAAAACAATATATATAGGAAAACAATCAAATACAAACATTGATGAAGAAATAAACCACAACTACCCTATACCAATCAAGATAGGGAATGTTGTAAAATAATTAGTATTCGACTTTCTATATATAGTAGTTTATAAATAGATAAGTCAGCATTAGAAGAAAGGATAATTAGCAAAATAATACATCTTGAAAAATAACGAATTGGAACACAGAAGTACTCAATCAACATGGTAGAGATAAAAACACAGCAAGCAGAAGACATAGAAAGCACATTATGTGAGTATGTGCGGGTGTATTGTGATGGAATGTGGGGTGTGTGTTTTTGCGTTTGGAAAAGTGTGGAGTTTATTTTTATATATATATATCTTTTTGCCTTTATTTAACCAGGTAGGCCAGTTGAGAACAAGTTCTCATTTACAACTGCGCCCTGGCCAAGATAAAGCAAAGCAGTGCGACATAAACAACAACACAGGGTTACACATGGAATAAACAAACATACAGTCAATAACACAATCGAGAAAAAAGTCGATATACAGTGTGTGCAAATGAGGTAAGATAAGGGAGGTAAGGCAATAAATAGGCCATAGTGGCGAAATAATTACAATTTAGCAATTAAACACTGGAGTGATACATGTGCAGAAGATTAATGTGCAAGTAGATATACTGGGGTACAAAGGAGCAAAAAAATAATAACAGTATGGGGATGAGGTAGTTGGATGGGCTATTTACAGATGGGCTATGTACAGGTGCAGTGATCTGTGAGCTGCTCTGACAGCTGGTGCTTAAAGTTAGTGAGGGAGATATGGGTCTCCAGCTTCAGTGATTATTGCAATTTGTTCTCGTTATTAGCAGCAGAAAACTGGAAGGAAAGGAGGAGGGAGGAATTGGCTTTGGGGGTGACCAGTGAGCTGAGATAAGACAGAGCGTTACCTAGCAAAGACTGATAGATGACCTGGCCAGCCAACGAGAGCATACAGGTCGCAGTGGTGGGTAATATATGGGGCTTTGGTGACAAAACCGAGTTAAGTCAATGAAAAAGGAAAATGGTTGTGAATACAAGAGCCAATGTATATCTGCGAGCAGAGGTTGTCAGAGAGAGCTTTAAATTGTGTGCAGATATGGGATATACATTTTTAAATAAATAAATATAGTTTATTTATTTAATTGTCCTATCATGATGGAACGGTCCCCAACCCTATACCCTTGACACCCACCTGAGCGACCCACACATTAAGGAGAAGTCCTTATCTGTTTTATGGACTACTGTAAGTAGCCTATACGCAGCCAAAACAGAAAGATAAATGAGGTCAGAAACCCACTAAAGCAGTACGCCCCACTCAATATTCTGAGCCTGCCTGGCAGGGTTGGACCTACAAAGCCAAAGCACCCTGATTAGGTGAGCATAATATGCAAAGAATTTCTTAAAGCTGTTTATGTGAACCTTGATGACCTTATACCTAGCTGGTGGGGATTCCGGTGGGGTGCCCCCACCCAGTTAGTGGCGGTGCTGGCAACACTAGTTGCAGTAACCCATTGGGGAGGGAGGGGTCACACTCAGACATTCAGAGACGGGGCAAATTACTGTGGCCCTAGTGGCATGGAATATTCAAAGGTCTGACTGTACAGAGATGCTTGACAAAATGGTCACAACGGGGGACCAGCGTGTGTGTGTTTCCAAAAGCTAGGACTTGACATCAGTTCATCAAATATCCCAATTCATTTTCTTTGCAACATTTTGCATGCTTTCTCAAACAGCTGCAACTGTCTATGCATTCGCACATCAAGTCCTTTCTTGATTTGGGCTCTGGTATGGAACAAGTGTTGAACATCTGAGCTTGTGGTTGTTTGTGGGGGAAATAGGTCGAGTGTGTATGTGTGTGTATGTATGTATACCACATCTGTTGCTATGGGGTCATAATGTTAGGGACAATATAGGATGAATTACAATATTTGATTTGCTAAAATAATAGTTGCTTGCAAAAAATGTAATCTTTGTAATGGCAATACCGGTTATAAGTAACAATCCTTCACATGAACTGCCTACAGTACATACACATCTTTTTTGTGAATTGTGGAAATTAAGATATGCAAGATTTTATCTACAGTATATGTATGTTTTGATAACTATATATAATACAAGTCTAAGTCTAAGTGGAAATGGTTTTGGGGGTTGATCTGCTTCTGTTCTGTGGGTGGCACTATGTGCTCTTTTCGAAAGATGGGACCCGGTCTCTATGGTGAAATAAGTATAGCCAACTATAATTGTAATGGCTTAGTAGATAATAAGAAACGCAGATCAGTATTTACCTGGCTTAAAGAGAAGGAATATAATATCTACTGTTAACAGGAACCTCAGTCAACAATGTTATGCAGTTGTGTGTTGTGTATTGTATCTACTGTTAATAGGAAACTCAGTCAACAATGTTATGATGACTGGGGGGGGGCGAAATATACTTCTCAGGAAAATCAGTCAACAATGTTATGCAGTTGTGTGGAAAAATGACTGGGGGAAATATACTTCTCCCTTGGGCAAAGAAACTCAAAAGGGGTGATGATATTAATTAACAATCATTTTGATCCGAATGTGCAAATTGTCCAAACAGATCCGCAAGGTAGATGGATGATTTTAAGTATGTTATTAAACAGATATGGCTAATTTATCTATATGCTCCAAATAATGATGATCCACACTTTTTTGAAAACATATATAATCATTTATCAAACATACAAGCAATACAAGACTCTATTATTTTGGTGGGAGATTATAATTGTCACACGCTGATCAGTTTCACCCGTCCTCTTTGTTTCCACCCCCTCCAGGTGTCGCTTGTTTTCCCTAGTGTTTTCATGTTTCCTGTCTCTCTGTGTCAGTTCGTCTTTTATGTTTCTAAATCAACCAGCGTTTTCCCCGTTCTCCTGCTTTTTGCATTCTCCTTTTTCTAGTCCTCCTGGTTTTGACCCTTGCCTGTTTCTGGACTTTTGTACCTGCCTGCCTGACCATTCTACCTGCCTTGACCACGAGCCTGTCTGCCGCTCTGTACCTCCAGGACTCTGATCTGGTTTTGACCTTTTTGCCTGTCCACGACCATTCTCTTGCCTACTCCTTTTGGATGAATAGACATTGTAAGACTCCAACCATCTGCCTCCTGTGTCTGCATTTGGATCTCGCCTTGTGCTTTGATAATGATACGGTTTTAAATACCTTAATGGACCATAAAGGAAATCACACTACAAACTATCACCCTCATACACTTAAGGAAATCACAAATATCATGGATATTGGAACTAGTGGATGTATAGAGGCTTAAACACCAAACAAAAGAACAACGAACGTCACGTTCCGTAGGCTACGGAGAGCTAACAAAAAACAACATCCCACAACCTAAGGTGGCAAAACAGGCTGCCTAAGTATGATTCCCAATCAGAGACAACGATAGACAGCTGTCCCTGATTGAGAATCATACCCGGCCAAAACATAGAAACACAAAACCTAGAAATAAAGAATATAGAATGCCCACCCAAATCACACCCTGACCAAACAAATAGAGACATAAAAAGGCTCTCTAAGGTCAGGGCTTGACAGGACCGGACCCCCGGGTGGGCATCTATCACTGGTGGCGGTTCTGGTGCGGGACATAGCCCCGCTCCACCTCTGGCTCACCCCACTTTGACCCTTGCTGGAGGCTCCGGACCGGAGACCGTCGCTGGAGGCTCCGGACAGGGGACCGTCGCTAGAGGCTCCGTGCCATGGATCGTCACTGGAGGCTTCGTGCCATGGATCATCACTGGAGGCTTCGTGCCATGGATCATCACTGGGCCATCGAGACACACTGCAGGTCTGGAGAGCAGAGCTGGCACAATCCGTCCTGGCTGGATACTCACCCTAGCCCGGCAACTGCGGGGCGTTGGCACAGGACGCACTGGGCTGTGAGAGCACACCGGAGACACTGTGCGTAGAGCCGGCACATGATATACTTGGCCGAGGAGACGCACTGGAGGCCAGATGCGCTGAGCCGGCAACATTCGTGCTGGCTGGATGCCCATTCTAACCCGGCCGATGCGGGGAGCTGGAATATTGCGCACCGGGCTATGAGTGCGCACTGGAGACACCCGGTTCGATTCCAGGCTATGATTGGGAGTCCCATAGGGCAGGACACAATTGGCCCAGCGTCGTCCGGGTTTGTCCGGTGTAGGCATTCATTGTACATAATAATTTGTTCATAACTGACTTGGCTAGTTAAATAAATGTTTTTTTTTTAAAGTGAATCATTAAATCTGAAAAATTTGAGGCCCCTTACACTTCACTGTTGTGATGCAAAAATTCTAGTAAAATGCATAGCCCATAAAGGCATTGTCGGACATAATTCATCCTAATCAGAGAGATTGTTTACATGGATGATACATTGCAGATAATATAAGTGTCACACCCTGACCATAGAAAGCTTTTCATTCTCTATGTTGGTTAGGTCGGGGTGTGACCAGGGTGGGTCATCTAGGTGATTTATATTTCTATGTTGGCCTGGTATGGTTCCCAATCAGAGACAGCTGTTTATCGTTGTCTCTGATTGGGGATCATATTTAGGCAGCCCTTTGTGTTTTGTGGGATCTTGTTTTTGTGTAGCTGCCTGTGAGCAGCCCAGAATGTCACGTTTAAGTTTTTCTTCGGTTTTGTTTGGTGAGTTTATTAAACATGTGGGATTCTACGCACGCTGTGCCTTGGTCCAATCATTACGACGAACGTGACAAAGTCAAGTACTGGAAACAATAGAACACTATGAAAAAGCTGGGAAACCAAGCCTGGTATTCATAGTTGACTTTGAAAAGGCCTTTGATAAAGTGCGACTGGAATTTATATATAAATGCCTGGAATATTATAATAATATAATATAATAATATATGCCATTTAGCTGACGCTTTTATCCAAAGCGACTTACAGTCATGTGTGCATACATTCTACGTATGGGTGGTCCCGGGAATCGAACCCACTACCCTGGCGTTACAAGCGCCATGCTCTACCAACTGAGCCACAGAAGGACCATTCTCCAAATGTTGGAGAATCTCTTATAAAATGGGTTAAAGTTATGTATAGGTACCCTAGTTGTGAAATTGGAAATAATGGCTATTTCTCAAAGTATTAAACTGTCAAGAGGAGTAAAACAAGGTGGTGGACAACTTCGGCATATCTATTTATTTTCGCCATCAAAATGTTAGCTATTAAAATCAGATCCAACAATAATATCAAGGGGTTCGAAATCAAGGGCTTAAAAACAAAGGTGTCATTGTACACTGATGATGCTTTCTTTTAAATCCACAATTTGGATCCCTCCACTGCCTTGTAGAGGGATCTAGATATCTTCTCTAACCTCTCTGGATTTACAACCAAATTATGATTAGTTTACTATATTAGGTATTGGAACACAAAAAAAGTTAAAATCTTACATTACTGTGCAGTTTACCAATAAAATGTTCTACATTTACATTTACATTTAAGTCATTTAGCAGACGCTCTTATCCAGAGCGACTTACAAATTGGTGCATTCACCTTATGACATCCAGTGGAACAGCCACTTTACAATAGTGCATCTAAATCTTTTAAGGGGGGATGAGAAGGATTACTTTATCCTATCCTAGGTATTCCTTAAAGAGGTGGGGTTTCAGGTGTCTCCGGAAGGTGGTGATTGACTCCGCTGTCCTGGCGTCGTGAGGGAGTTTGTTCCACCATTGGGGAGCCAGAGCAGCGAACAGTTTTGACTGGGCTGAGCGGGAACTGTACTTCCTCAGTGGTAGGGAGGCGAGCAGGCCAGAGGTGGATGAACGCAGTGCCCTTGTTTGGGTGTAGGGCCTGATCAGAGCCTGGAGGTACTGAGGTGCCGTTCCCCTCACAGCTCCATAGGCAAGCACCATGGTCTTGTAGCGGATGCGAGCTTCAACTGGAAGCCAGTGGAGAGAGCGGAGGAGCGGGGTGACGTGAGAGAACTTGGGAAGGTTGAACACCAGACGGGCTGCAGCGTTCTGGATGAGTTGTAGGGGTTTAATGGCACAGGCAGGGAGCCCAGCCAACAGCGAGTTGCAGTAATCCAGACGGGAGATGACAAGTGCCTGGATTAGGACCTGCGCCGCTTCCTGTGTGAGGCAGGGTCGTACTCTGCGGATGTTGTAGAGCATGAACCTACAGGAACGGGCCACCGCCTTGATGTTAGTTGAGAACGACAGGGTGTTGTCCAGGATCACGCCAAGGTTCTTAGCGCTCTGGGAGGAGGACACAATGGAGTTGTCAACCGTGATGGCGAGATCATGGAACGGGCAGTCCTTCCCGGGAGGAAGAGCAGCTCCGTCTTGCCGAGGTTCAGCTTGAGGTGGTGATCCGTCATCCACACTGATATGTCTGCCAGACATGCAGAGATGCGATTCGCCACCTGGTCATCAGAAGGGGGAAAGGAGAAGATTAATTGTGTGTCGTCTGCATAGCAATGATAGGAGAGACCATGTGAGGTTATGACAGAGCCAAGTGACTTGGTGTATAGCGAGAATATGAGAGGGCCTAGAACAGAGCCCTGGGGGACACCAGTGGTGAGAGCGCGTGGTGAGGAGACAGATTCTCGCCTCGCCACGCCACCTGGTAGGAGCGACCTGTCAGGTAGGACGCAATCCAAGCGTGGGCCGCGCCGGAGATGCCCAACTCGGAGAGGGTGGAGAGGAGGATCTGATGGTTCACAGTATCGAAGGCAGCCGATAGGTCTAGAAGGATGAGAGTTCTGATGGTGATGTGGACATACACGGTGTACATATCATGAAAGAAAGTAATTATGTTACTACAATACATTTTAATAGAACATTTGCAAAAATAGATATGATTAGCTACCATGGACAGGAACAAATCTGTCTATTTGTGGAAAAATCACCCTGATGAACTCTAATCATATCCCAGCTTACCTAATTGCTTATGGCCTTGCCTACACCTAGCGACCTGTTTTTTTTAAACATATGAGCAAAACATATTTAAATTTCTTTTGGAATGGCAAGCCAGACAAAATTAAACGGGTCTATTTATATAATGAATATGAATTTGGAGGGATGAAATTATTAAATATTAAAGCATTAGACCTCTCACTAAAGGCGCCAGTCATACAAAAGTTATATTGAAATCCAAACTGGTTCTCTAACAGATTAGTAAGAATGTCTCACCCCATGTTCAAGAATGACCTTTTGCTCTTTATTCAGATTGCAACCTCTCACATACAGAGGACATAAACAGGACTTCTGGGGTTATGTCACACATGCATCTTACGAAAATATATGGAAATGTCTGCTCTAACCAAAATTACAGCCAACTAATTTCAGCATTACCACAGAAAAAGTGTGAAGTGGAAGGGGGAAAAAGTAATGAACTTGTCTGTCGTCCCTGCATTAAAAACCATAATTGATTAAAGAAATTTGTGATAAATAAAAAAATATACCAATTTAATTTAAGGACCAAAAAAAATGATAGCTGTAAGATTTTCGATGTACCGATTCCATTGCACATGGTTTATGAGCTGATGCGAAAAACGATGACGGATTCAAAACTTACAAAAAATGATTGCAACCAACAGAATGTTATATATATGGGGGATACAACCTTCCCAGCTTTGCATATTGTGCTGTAAAGACACAGAATAATTATATAATTTGTTTTGGTACTGTCCATACTGTATGTAGCTTGTTTTTGGTCTCAGGTCAAGGAATGGCTGAAAAATTGCAACATTTACCTGGAGCTAACGCTGCAGATAGAGCGATACTGGGTGATTTGAAAAGTCATAGTCATAGTCGATCAATAATAAAATAATAATTTAAGCAAACATTTTCATTTTTATTTTACAATTTGTAACTATGAAACTATGAGAATAGAAAGGTTCAGAATATTTTTGAAGCACCACAGCACAGTTAAATATATATATGGCAAATAGAGATGGGAGGAGTTGAACGGAGCTGAAGGGTGGGACTAATAACAACAAGATAACAAATGTAAAATACTCCGTCTGTAAAATGTATATAGGTTCAGAACTTTTGTGAAACAGCACAGTTAAAAATGTATGGCAAAATAGAAATCATACTGGATGAGCTTCACTATTGTTCTACAGTGTAGAAAATAGTAAAAATAAAGGAAAACGCTTGAATGAGTAGGTGTGTCCAAGCTTTTGACTGGTACTGTACTGTACATATAGATCTTTTAAAAATATATTTGATTATTTCCGCTAACCCTACCACCACTCCCCTAATTGGAGTAAGACATGAAGGTCAGTGCAAAGCTGTCATCAAGGCAAAGGGTGACTACTTTGAAGAATCTAAAATATATTTGTATTTGTGTAACACTTTTTCGGTTACTACATGATTCCATATGTGTTATTTCATAATTTTGATGTCTTCACTATTATTCTACAATGTAGAAAATAGTCCAAAAAATCTAGAAAAACCATTGAATGAGTATGTGTGTCCAAACTTTTGACTGGTGCTGTATATATATATATATACATTTTGTTTGGGTAAATAATTGGGTGTCAAGTAAAATCTTCCTAGTGTAACTACCAATCATGTATATAGAAACCCTGGATTGCTAACGCTATGCATTCTGCCCTATAAAGGCAAAACGCAGTAACTACGCTTTTGGTCAAAATTGAGTTGAGACTGAAATTAGGCTTTGTGGTATCTGTTTTATCTTGTGACAAAGTGTCCAGGTTCAATTATGTTCTGTTTCAGAGAAAATCGATTGTAAAATTTGCAGTACCTATAAAATCCAAGTAAAAACCAATGAAAACAAACATTGTGGCTTTGTTTCACCAAGTTTTGAATGCAGTTAGCCGCTCTGCCATAGAAAGGCAAAGAGCAGTAACTACGCAAACAGTGAAACTGAAGAAAATGGCTTTAAGATTTATTTGCCAAATATGTTGTAGGTAGATAAGTGATAATGCGCTGATGTATTATTGTCGTATTATTAAGTCACGTTATATGCATATCAACCATGATTTGACCTCAAATAAATTACCATATTAAGTCAAACAGAAAAACAACAAGAAAGTTGGATAAACACATTTAGATTGTAGATACTGCTCAAAGTCAAATATTTTTTTTAGAGTCTAAACAATCTGAGTGATGAAATAGTCCTTATGGCGAAAACATGCTTGAGTGTTACTACAATACAACATGAAAACATAACTATAACTGAACAAAAATATGAAAGCAAAGTGTTGGTCCCATGTATGATGAGCTAAAATAAAAGATACCAGAAATGTTCCATAAGCACAAAAAGCTTATTTCTCTCATATTTTGTGCACAAATTTGTTTATATCCCTGTTAGTAAGCATTTATCCTTTGCCAAGATAATCCATCTGCCTGACAGGTGTGGCATATCAAAAAGATGATTAAAGCATGGCCATTACACAGATGCACCTTGTGCTGGGGACGACAAAAGGCCAGTTTATAATGTGCAGTTTTGTCACACAACATAATGCCACAGAGGTCTCATGTTTTGATGGAGCGTGTAATTGGCATGCTGACTACAGGAATGTCCACCAGAGCTGTTTCCAGAGCATTGAATGTTAATTTCTCTACCATAAGCCGCCTCCAATGTCATTTTAGAGAATTTGGCAGTAGGTACAAATTTGTGCAAATAGCAGGTGGCAGAAAATGTGTATGGCGTTGTGTGGGCGAGTGGTTTGTTGATGTCAACATTGTGAACAGAGTGAACCATGGAGGCAATGGCGTTATGGTATGGGTAGGCATAAGGTACGGACAACGAACACAATTGCATTTTATCAATGGAAATTTGATTGCACAGAGATACTGTGACGAGATCCTGAGGGCCATTGTCGTTCCATTCATCCATCTCTATCACCTCATGTTTCAGCATGATAATGCACAGCCCCATGTCACAAGGATCTGTAAATAATTTCTGGAAGCTGAAATGGCCTGCACACTCACCAGACATGTCACCCATTTAGCATGTTTGGGATGCTCTGAATCGACGTGTATGACAGCATGTTCCAGTTCCCGCCAATACCTAGTAACTTCGCACAACCATTGAAGAGGAGTGGGACAACATTCCACAGGCCACAATCAACAGCCAGATCAACTCTATGCGAAGGAGATGTGTCGCACGGCATGAGGTGGTCACATTAGATGCTGACTGGTGAACCACGCCCCCTTTTTAAGGTATCTGTGACTAAAGATGCATATCTGTATTCCCAGTTGTGTGAAATTCATAGATTAGGACCTAATTAAATTATTTCAATTGACTGATTTCCTTATATTAACTATAACTCAATAAAATCTTTGCAATTGTTGCATTTGCGTTTATATTTTTGTTCAGTATATAATTGTGTCCTTTACATTTATTGAAATACTGTAGAATTGCACTCGTTCCTATGGATGACATGGAACACAAACAGAGTCAATAACACCCCCCCCCGCCCCCAAAGGTGCGGACTCTGGCCGCAAAACCTAAACCTGTAGGGCAGGGTCTGGGTGGGTGTCTGTCCGCGGTGGCGGCTCTGGCGCGGGACGTGGACCCCACTCCACCATAGTCCTTCTCCGCCTCTTTACCCGCCTCCGTGGCCTCTTTAACGCGGCATCCCTCGCTGCCGACCTCGGACTGGGGGCCCAAGCCACGGGTCCCGAATGAACGGGAGATTCCGGCAGCACCGGACGGACGGGAGACTCCGGCAGCACCGGACAGGCGGGAGACTCTGGCAGCTCCGGGGTGAAGGGCGATTCTGGCAGCTCCTGGCTGACGGACGACTCTGGCAGCTCCTGGCTGACTGACGGCTCTGGCAACTCCTGAATGACTGGCGGCTCTGGCAGCTCCTGGCTGACTGGCGGCTCTGGCAGCTCAGGACAGACAGGAGACTCTGGCAGCTCAGGACAGACAGGAGACTCTAGCAGCTCAGGACAGACGGGAGACTCTGGCAGCTCAGGACAAACGGGAGACTCTGGCAGTTCAGGACAGACGGGAGACTCTGGCAGCTCAGGACAGACAGGAGACTCTGGCAGCTCAGGACAGACGGGAGACTCTGGCAGCGCTGGGCAGGAGGAAGGCTCTGGCAGCGCTGGACAGGCAGGAGCACATGTAGGGAGGAGACGGAGAGATAGCCTGGTGCGGGGGGTTGCCACCGGAAGGCTGGTGCGTGGAGGTGGCACCAGATAGACCGGACCATGAAGGCGCACTGGAGCTCTCGAGCACCCAGCCTGCCTGGTTGAATGCTCCCCGTAGCCAGGCCAGTGCGGCGAGGTGGAATAGCCCGCACTGGTCTGTGCTGGCGAACCGGGGACACCATGCGTAATGCTGGTGCCATGTACCCCGGCCCGAGGAGACGCACTGGAGACCAGATGCGCTGAGTCGGCTTCATGGCACCTGGCTTGATGCCAACTCTAGCCCGGCTGATACGAGGCGCTGCTATGTATCGCACCGGGCTATGCCTGCACACTGGGGACACTGTGCGCCTCACGGCATAACACGGTGCCTGCCCGGTCCCTCTCTCTCCACGGTAAGCACGGGGAGTTGGCACAGGTCTCCAACCTGACTTCGCCACACTCCCCGTGTGCCCCCCCCAATATATTTTTGGGGCTGCCTCTCGGGCTTCCAGGAGCGCTGCCGTGCTGCCTCCTCATACGGTGATATTCCCCAGCCTGTGCCCATGGTCGTTTGCCGTCCAGGATCTCCTCCCATGTCCAGGAGTCCTAAGATCGCTGCTGCTGCTCCCTGTTACCACGCTGCTTGATTTTGGTGGTGGGTGATTCTGTAACGGTCGTCGTCGGTGGAAGAAGGTGAGGACCAAGGTGCAGCGTGGTGTGTGTCCATATTTATTAAATGAACACGGAAATAAAATAAAAATAACAAAGAGAAATGACCGAAAACAGTTCTGGCTGGTGCAGACACACAACAGAAAACAGAAAACAAAGACATAACAAAAGAGCGGCAGCTCTATCATATAGCAGCCTACACAAGAAATGACTATTATTGATAACAATCTAGATGTCAACTTGATGCATACATACAGTCTACTCAATGGGGAGGACATGAATGGCAACAACACGAGGACACTGTCCTTCACTCCCGCTTGCCAAGCACTACTGTCCCACAACGACTTGGGAGGTAGCTACTGAATAGCCAATATGAGGGTCACAGTAATAGGCTTTGACTACAAAAGGAAAACCAGCCACATCACGGACTCCAACGTCATGCTTCCAGACAAACTAAACACCTTCTTTGCCCGCTTTGAGGATAATACAGTGCCACCATCACGACCCGCTAACAAGGACTGCGCCCACTCTCCTTCTCCGTGGCCGACGTAAGTAAAACCGCGTCCTCAGAGCATGTGCAGTGCACCAGCTAGCTGGTGTGTTTACGGACATATTCAATTGCTCCCTATCCTAGTCTGCTGTCCCCACATGCTTCAAAATGGCCACCATTGTTGCTGTACCCAAGAAGGCAAAGATAACGGAACTAAATGACTACCGCCCCGTAGCACTTGAGAGACTAGTCAAGGATCATATCACCTCCACCTTACCTGCCACAATAGACCCAAGTTGGATGGGTTCCGCTGGTGTACAGCAATCTTTAAGTCATACTACAGATTCTCAATTGGATTGAGATCTGGGCTTTGACTAGGCCATTCCAAGACATTTAAATGTTTCCCCTTAAACCATTCAAGTGTTGCTTTAGCAGTATGCTTAGGGTTATTGTCCTGCTGGAAGGTGAACCTCGGTCCCAGTCTCAAATCTCTGGAAGACTGAAACAGGTTTCCCTCAAGAATTTCCCTTTTGACCAGTTTCCCAGTCCCTACCGATGGAAAAACATCCCCACAGCATGATGCTGCCACCACCATGCTTCCCTGTGGGGATGGTGTTCTCATGGTGATGGGAGGTGTTGGATTTGCGCCAGACATAGCATTTTCCTTGATGACCAAAAAGCTATGTTTAAGTCTCATCTGACCAGAGTACCGTCTTACATATGTTTGGGGAGTCTCCCATGTGCCTTTTGGCGAACACCAAACATGTTTGCTTATTTTTTTCTTTAAGCAATGGCTTTTTTACTGGAAACTCTTCCGTAAAGCCCAACTCGGCTTAAAGTGGTCCTATGGACAGCTACTCCAATCTCCTCTGTGGAGCTTTGCAGCTCCTTCAGGGTGATCTTTGGTCTCTTTGTTCCCTCTTTGATTAATGCCCTTCTTGCCTGGTCCGTGTGTTTTGGTGGGCGGCCTTCTCTTGGCAGGTTTGTTGTGGTTCCATATTCTTAAACATTTTTAATAATGGATTTAATGGTGCTCCGTATGATGTTCAAAGTTTTGGATATTTTTGTATAACCCAACCCTGATCTGTATTTCTCCACAGCTTTGTCCCTGACTTGTTTGGAGAGCTCCTTGGTCTTCATAATGCCGCTTGCTTGGTGGTGTTGCAGACTCTGGGGCCTTTCAGAACAGGTGTATATATACTGAGATCATGTGACAGATCATGTGTAACTTAGATTGCACAAAAGGTGGACTTTATTTAACTAATTATGTGACTTCTGAAGGTAATGTTTGCACCAGATCTTATTTAGGGGCTTCATAGCAAAGGGGGTGAATACATAAGCACACACCACTTTTCCGCTTGTAATTTTTTAGATTTCTTTTTTTTTAAGTCTTTTTTTTTGTTCATTTTACTTCACCAATTTGAACTATTTTGTGCATGTCCATTACATGAAATCCAAATAAAAATAAATGTAAAATTGCAAGTTGTAATGCAAAAAGATAGGAAAAATACCAAGGGGTGAATACTTTTGCAAGGCACTGTTCTCTCCAAGCTCATCATCAAGCTGGAGGCCCTGGGTTTCAACCCCGTCCTGTGCAATTGGGTCCTTGACTTTCTGACGGGCCGCCCCCAGGTGGTGAAGTTAGGAAACAACATCTCCACTTTGCTGACCCTCAACACTGGGGCCCCACAAGGGTGAGTGTTCAGTCCCCTCCTGTACTCCCTGTTCACCCACGAATGCGTGGCCATGCACGCCTCCGACTTAATCATCAAGTTTGCAGACAACACAACAGTGGTGGGCTTGATTACCAACAACGACGAGACAGGGAGAAGTTGAGGGCCCTCGGAGTGTCGTGCCATGAAAACAACCTCTCACTCAACGTCAACAAAACAAAGGAGATGATTGTGGACTTCAGGAAACAGCAGAGGGAGCACACCCTATCCACATCAAAAGGGACAGCAGTGGAGAAGGTGGAATGGGGTGTGCTAGTAGGTGAGAGCACCGGTTTGTGTCAAGAACTGCAACACTGATGGATTTCCCATGTGTATCAAGAATGGTCCACTACCCACAGGACATCCAGCCAACTTGACATGACCGTGGGAAGCATTGAAGTCAACATGGACCAGCATCCCTGTGGAACGCTTTCGACACCTTGTGCAAGTCAATATTAGTAAGGTGTACTCAGTGTTGGTAGAGAACATTGAACAGAACAAAGCTATGTTAATAACTCAATTTTGATAAAGATGCAGATTGAACCTTATAGTCCCAAGCTCATCACTTCCTGGTGCCTTTATCAGCATCCCATGATTCTTTGAATGCAGGGATGTGGGTTGTCAGGAGTTTGGCTGTTTTGAGAGTAGTGTGATAGAAGTTTTCAGTGCTGCTGTGTAGTGCTAAGTTTGAGGTGGAGATGAACGTACTTTGGTGAGAAAATTGAAAATCAATCCCAGAACAACAGCAAAGGACCTTGTGAAGATGCTGGAGGAAACAGGCACAAAAGTATCTATATCCACAGTAAAACGAGTCCTATATCGACATAACCTGAAAGGCAGCTCAGCACGGAAGAAGCCACTGCTCCAAAATGCCAAAAAAAAGACAGACTACGGTTTGCAACTGCACATGGGGACAAAGGTTGTACTTTTTGGAGAAATGTCCTCTTGTCTGATGAAACAAAAATAGAACTGTTTGGCCATAATGACCATCGTCATGTTTGGAGGAAAAAGGGGGAGGCATGCAAGCCGAAGAACACCATCCCAACCATGAAGCACGGGGGTGGCAGCATCATGTTGTGGGGGTGCTTTGCTGCAGGAGGGTCTGGTGCACTTCACAAAATAGATAGCATCATGAGGCAGGAAAAATTATCTGGATATATTGAAGCAACATCTCAAGACATCAGTCAGGAAGTTAAAGCTTGGTCGCAAATGGGTCTTCCAAATAGACAATGGCCCCAAGCATATTTCCCAAAGTTGTGGCAAAATAGCTTAAGGACAACAAAGTCAAGGTATTGGAGTGGCCATCTCAAAACCCTGACCTCAACCCTATAGAAAATTTGTGGGCAGAACTGAAAAAGCGTGTGCAAACAAGGAGGCCTACAAACCTGACTCAGTTACACCAGCTCTGTAAGGAGGAATGGGCCAAATTTCACCCAACTTATTGTGGGAAGCTTGTGGAAAGCTACCCGAAACGTTTGACCCAAGTTAAACAATTTAAAGGCAATGCTACCAAATACTAATTGAGTGTATGTAAACTTTTGACCCACTGGGAATGTGATGAAAGAAATTAAAGCTGAAATAAATCATTCTCTCTGCTATTATTCTGACATTTCGCATTCTTAAAATAAAGTGGTGATCCTAACTGACCTAAAACAGGGACATTTTACTGGGATTAAATGTCAGGAATTGTGAAAAACTGAGTTTAAATGTATTTGGCTAAAGTGTATGTAAACTTCAGACTTCAACTGTATAAACTGTGGTCCTTCTGTAGCACAGTTGGTAGAGCATGGCGCTTGTAACGCCAGGGTAGTGGGTTCGATTCCCGGGACCACCCATATGTAGAATGTATGCACACATGACTGTAAGTCGCTTTGGATAAAAGCGCCTGCTAAATGGCATATATTATTATTATATTATAAACTTCAAACTGGAGCTAACATGACCATGATGCTCTTTAATTGGCCACTAGGTGGTATGTTTTGTCTTTTAGTTGGCCCCTGCGCCTGCGGTGATCCAGACAGACAGAGAGAAAGGTTGGGAGGTCAGTTGAGGATCAACGCAGTGCAGTTTGATTCATCAGGTGAGTCTTGAATTGGAGTGGGAAAGGAGTCTGATATTGGGGATTTGTCAGTAGGATATGAAGAAGGGGTGGTGGGGAGCTACAAAAGCCATGTGTGAATAGATGCTGGTCATGGAGGTGTGACTGAAATGCCTTATATTGTGGTCATTAGTGTCTCACTGCCAGCCAGGGCCTGGGTACTTAGCAGATGTGCTCCAAAGCACCAAGGATTGGAAGTTAGTGTTACTGTCCACTGGCTCCTCACAAACTGTTCTGTGCTTTCATCAAAATGGCCTTGTCAATTTAAACAAACCAATGTTTCCAGCCACTCAGGTCACCATCCTTCATTTAAAATACAATGTTTTATTACCTCTACCCGCTCCACGCCATATTTTCATAAATTATGTGGTTGTCAGTGTGTCAAGTTGTTTAATAGTAGTCCAGCTAACACTGTACCATGCTGTACCATGCTCCTGTAGTAAGTAGAGTCCTATGAATGTCTTATTCAGGAGTAATGGTGGTGACCCACAATTCTGGTACTTGCCCTGGCATGTTCTCCAGACCCTAGTCAGCCCTAACTGATGTTCCTCGGAAAACAATTAACCAATCATTTATATACTACTGGAGGTCGCTGTGAACATGGCAACCAGTGTAACATTAAGCCGTGGCTTAAACCGTTAGTGATAAATTCAGAGGGTAAGTTATTCCAAAAAGAAAGGCTTGACTGTTTTTGAGCAATAACTTAACCACAAGAACCTTTCTTTTACGGGATAGCACTACTCCCCTCCCTATCGTCCTGATAATTGTTTGGGGGGGATTATTATTATTTTTTTAAATGCAGGGAGTTGGGAAAGGTTACCAAGAAAAAAAATGGACAAAACATTGTTATTTATCTTTTACTGTAAGTGTATAATGGTCTGCTGTAGTGGTCATTCGGAAGTAATTATGAAAAATGAACATTACAGTTAATGGGTACAGTAGGTGAAAAACATAGTTGCAGCATCCGGTGTCCACTACAGAGGACATTTCTTGATAAGCTCTTATTTAATGTGAAAATTATAACACAGTACTGAGAACTCCCTTAACTATCCCTGAGATATTCACTTACTAGAAACAATTTGAATATCAAACTCACAAAATGATGATAAATAATTACACACACTACTTTTAAAATGTCCATCAAATGTGCTAATTTTGATGACAGACATTTTTGCATGAACCAGGAAGATAAAGTTGTCA